>NW_023628124.1:0-2314 GCF_014905685.2 Nematolebias whitei | reverse complement strand
TCTGCTTTCAGGAAGGCCCAGTTACGATATATGCATTGCTCTAGAGCAAACCTGGGCATTGTACGGCCCCCGGGCCGCATGCGGCCCTTTGATTGACTCTGACCGGCCCGTGCAACGTTAATTGGAAATTACAAAATAAACATATTTTCTTATTTTACCTGATGCATGGACTGAAGCTGCAATGCTTTTATTTTGAAGTTTTTTTTTATTTACGTACATGATGACGCAAAGCGTATATTGAGACATGCGCGTGATTTGATCGTTGTCACTAGCAAGTCACAAGACGACTTCAGCCCTCAGATATGTCTGCTTATGCTAAAAAAAGAAAGGTAGATGAAGAATGCAGGGTTTTCAACAAAAATTGGACTGCTAATTATTTATTTACTGAAGTCAGGGGTAAAGCCGTGTGTTTAGTTTGCGGGGAGCAGATCGCCGTGTTTAAGGACTACAATTTGAGTCGGCATTACGAGACGAAACACGGGGAGAAATACAAGAACATGACTGACGCTGAAAAGGCGCGGACATCGGAAGCTTTGCTAGCTAAACTGCAAAAGCAGCAAGGCTTTTTTACCAAGCTTCACACATCCAGGGATGCAGCAACCAAGACCAGCTTTGTGATAGCTCACAAAATCGTTAAAAACAGTAAGCCATTCTCGGAGGGGGAGTTTATCAAAGAGTGCTTGGTGGACTCCGCAGCTTTAATATGCCCTGAAAAAAAAGAAGCATTTGAGAAAGTCCCGCTCTCCAGGCGAACCGTGACGAGAAGGGTGGAGGACATATCGTGGAATCTGGAGCTTCAGCTGCAACGTGAAGTGGCAAGTTTTGACTTTTTCTCCTTGGCTTTGGACGAAAGCTGTGATGTCCGTGACACAGCCCAGTTACTCGTATTTGTCCGCGGGATCACGCCGGACTTCAAGATTACGGAGGAGCTGGCAGCAATGCGGTCGATGAAAGGGACGACTACAGGGGGCGATCTCTTCATGGAGGTGAATGCGTGCATGGACACACTGGGACTGAAATGGGACAGACTGGCAGGTGTCACAACGGACGGTTGTCCAAATCTTACAGGGAAAAATGTGGGACTTTTAAAACGTATGCAAGATAAAGTGGCTGAAATCGACACAGATCAGGAATTGGTATTTTTGCATTGTATTATACACCAACATGTGTTGTGCAAGTCAGTGCTAAAAATTAACCATGTTATTAATGTTGTTACTAATATAGTAAACTTCATCAGGGCACGGGCATTGAATCACAGACAGTTTGTCGCACTTTTGGAGGATCATGAGTCTGAGCATAGTGACATCGGCTACCACACACCTGTCAAATGGCTCAGCCTGGGCAAAGTGCTAAAAAGAGTTTGGGACCTGAAAACAGAGATTCAAGAGTTTTGTGAGATGAAAGGCAAAGACATCCCAGAGCTCTCAGATGAGGACTGGATGGCAGATTTTGCATTTGCTGTTGATGTGACTGCACTGATGAATGACCTGAACACCAAACTGCAAGGGGCCTTTTTGTTCATGAAATGCACACCCTGGTGAAGGCTTTCATGAAAAAGATGCTGTTTCTTTCAAGCCAACTGGAGAGCAACAATCTCACTCACATGCAAACCCTGAAAGAAGTCACACCATCAGCCGATCACCTCCGCAGGTACTCATCCATGTTAGGAGCATTGCATTGTGAGTTTTCAAGGAGATTTGAAGATCTCAGAACAATCGAGGATGAAATGCACATGATTTCCTCTCCCTTTACCTGCAGTGTGGATAATGCACCCAGTGATGTTCAGCTGGAACTCATTGATCTGCAGTCTGATGCAGTACTGGCAGAGCTCTTTAAATCAGGATCCCTACTGGATTTCTACTCTTCTCTCAAAGAGGAGAACTTTCCAAACATGAAGAGACATGCTCAGAAGATGTTGGTTCTCTTTGGCTCTACCTACATATGTGAACAAACATTTTCAATGATGAAGTTCACGAAATCCAGGTACAGATCATCTCTCACTGACGATCATCTGTCAGCTGTGCTTCGCATCTCCACCTCAGACATTCAACCTGATTTTGATGCACTCGTTAAAGCCCAGGAGAGACTAGATTTCTCTCACTGAACAAGAAAATACAACTTAAAAATGTAAGAAGTTTTAAATGATGTTTTGATGGTTGAGTTGTGCATGATTTTAATTGTATTGTGGTTATTTTTATTTGCACGTGTTGTGTGTTTTTATGATGTTGTTTTAGGGATTTATTGCCATTCCCATTGTTTGGGAAATTCGCTTGAATAAATTACATTTTTTGTAAGGCAACCTCATGTTTTCATT
>NW_023628123.1:0-2314 GCF_014905685.2 Nematolebias whitei | reverse complement strand
AAATAAACTAATAACTAAAACTTGTACTAGTATCCCTACTTCGCGGTTTTTCACTTATCGCGGGGCTTCAGGGTAAGGATCCCCCACGATAAGCGAGGGACTGCTGTATAGAATAATTTTGTGCTACTTTAGTTGTCTGGCAAGAGCTGAGGTAGCAGCAAACTAAACATATCCTTATTATCTAGCACAGTGGTTTCCAACTCAGGTCGTAGAGGAACCCCATCCTGCATGTTTTAGTTGTTTACTTGCTGCAACACACCTGATTCAGTGATTTAATTAATTCCTCATGTTCTGCAGAAGCCTGTTCATCATCCATTCATTTAAATCAGATGTGTCAAAGCAGGAAAACAAGTAAAACATGCAGCATGGTGTTCCTCAAGGACCAGGATTGGGAACCATTGATTAGCAAGCTAACTGGCATCTTTCTTCATTTGTTAAGCTGGAGCTGCAGAAGTGTTTAAACCTTTTACCTTAATAAAAACAAAATTGGTGATAATATTTGGCTGCTATCTTTCTTTTTTCTTGTTGTACCTTGTTGAGCTCATCTTCAATGCTGCAGGATTCCAGGCCCAGCTTCTCGTAGTTGTCTTCCTTCACTCCTCTGAGGATCTCAGTAATGTGATGGTAGTCATCAGCGCTGAGCTGACTAACCTGAGTCAGGTTTATGTGCTGTGGAATGAGGCTGGGTTCGATGCCATTCCCCAACAACGCCACTATCTTGTTAGCATTTCTAGAATAACCAAAAGAAAACAGAGCTTTTGTTAACAGGTATAAGACACAAGTTTGAATCAGATTTTTGCTCAAATGTAACTTATTTTCTTTGCGAGAACCTGAACAATTATATTACGTCTTAAAAATGTCACATCGCTACACGCTTTTTAGTTCACACCTAAAGACAAACGTTTAAAAACATTCCCAGGACAGTCTCGAAGTAGCCAACCGTGAACCGAGGTTTGTACTCACAGAGCAACGCATTTGCTGTTCATGATGTTGGCCTTAAAGCCCAGCACAGCAAACACCACCAGGGTGGCCAGCACGGAGGTGAAGAAATTGATAAACGACACCAAGACGGCATCGAAGTGGCAGTTGTTGTTGCGCTTGTTGTAACTGGAAAAGGCTATGACACCCCCGAAGCCCAGACCCAGTGCAAAGAAGACTTGTGTGGCTGCCTCTCGCCACACTTTGGCCTCCAACATGATCTCCAACTGAGGGCAGAACAGACGCCTTTGATTAGTTTCCATTCAGATTTAGAGTTCAGTGAGTGATGACAAGCAGACTAACAAGAAGGGAAAACAACAGAGAGTCAGTGGTAAGTCTTTCTAGTTCAGAAGTCTGGGAGTGAGCTTAAAAACTTTTGAGCTCTGTGTTTTTCTTGATATTTATGCCACACAGTGTTTGCTCATTATTTTTTAAATCACAGTTGATTTTTCTCAGAATCTAATTGATGTGCAGTAGTCCCTCGCTACTTTAAGGTTCGACTTTGGCGGACTCACTCTTTCGCGGTTTTTCAACCATTGTCAGCTTTAATATTACACACGTGATTGGGACGGTATGGAATAAAAAGTCAACGGAAAAAAAACAGTTTGGACAGGAGACGCCATTTTGTAGTTTTCTTTCAGTAAGCCTATCAGTGTTTCCCCTAGATAAGTTGCCATAACGGGGCGTTCATCTCGTCCGTGATTTATGTCGGGGGTGGATACAGAGAGAGCTGCGCACTGTTTGTACCAACAGTTTTCGAGCGGGGGGGCTTCAGTGTGAAGGAAGTGGCAGCGTGAGCACTACCTTTAGCTGTTTTAGCTAGCGTGCCTGTATTGCTAGCTTAGCGCTATGTCAATGCTGACAGATGTGGGGGTGCGTGCAGTTCAGTTAGGTAGGCGGAGCGCTCAGTTCTGTTGAGGGGGTGGGGCGCCCCGCTTGTATAATGGTAGGGGAAACACTGCCTATACTGCAACGCCAGTCAAAAGAACTACACTACCCAGAAGCCAACAGTGCTTCCGGCCGCTGCTTTCTGATGAAATGGAGGGAAAGTTTTGCAACGTAACGCCAGAAGTAACGATCTTTCTATTAAGCTCACAGAACTGGCAGGAATTCACAAATAATCCTGAAGATCAATTATCCACGCACACATGAACCTGGGCGGGGTGGTGGGCTTCGTCGCTGCCTGGTTGGTCTGCCGAACTGGAACCGAGCCCGACCAGAACCGAGCTGCTGGTCTGCAGAGCTGGTGAGTAAAATTTTGCAGTACTGTACAGTACATATATGTATGTTGTTAAAATGACGTAGGTTTAAGAGTTCAGAACATTGCAAGAGTGTG
>NW_023628122.1:0-2315 GCF_014905685.2 Nematolebias whitei | reverse complement strand
TATATATATATATATACATATATACATACATATACATATACAAATATATAATTAAAAACTAAATATATATATACACATATATCCACACACATATGTATATATATATGTATAAATATATATATTTATATATATATATATATATATACACACACACATATATAAACATACATATATACACACATACACAAATATACATTTATACAAATATGTACACATATACAAATATATTAGGGGTTGAACGAGTAAATAATTTTTAAACTCGACATTAACATAATAAAACCCGAGTAGAACTCGAGTATTTGATGATGTCATAGATCTCAAGATACAAAAATAAATAAATAAATAAAACTAAAAAAAAAGGTAATTTTTTAAAAAAAAAAAAAAAAAAACATTGGGAGCGTATATTATGCTCCTACCATTTATCCTACTGCAAATAAGTCACAGGGAAAACTAAACTATTAGTTATTACTATTAAACTGCAAACGTGAAGAAACGTGCAGCACGTCAAAAACGAAACTTAACCTCGGCGTAACACCATACTCTGTGACCAGAAACAGTGCAACACCGCCCCCCACGGTCATACGCTGGTCAAATAATATGACATAAGTACGGATACTCGATGTTAAATTTTTAACCTCGATAGATGTCCTAGCAATCGATGTGTAGATTACTCGAGTACTCTGTTAATGCCCTAATATATATATATATACATATATTTATATGCACACATATATACGCACATATACAGATATATATATGCACACATATACACACATATACAGATATATATGCACACATATATACACAAATATAGAGTTATACATATATATATATATATATATATATATATATATACACATATTTATACACATATATGTATATATATATATAAATATACATATATGGCTATATACATATAAATATATATATACATATGTGTATATATAAACGTATTTAAATATATATGTAAAAAAAATATACGTAAATACATATATATGTACATGTATATGTATAAATTATATGTATATATTTATACATACAATTATGTATGTTTATATATATACATATATGTATTTTTATAAATATATATATATATATACATATATATGTATTTACATATATATATATATATATATATATTTACATATATATTTATATACATATATATATATATATTTACATATATATTTATATACATATAGGTATACATATATATGTATGTATATATTAATATGTATATAGACATATATGTATATTATATAAATATACATATATGTGAATATATATATATATATATAAATATATATATATATATACATATAAACGTATATACACATATATGTATATTTATATACACATATTTATATGGATATTTGTATATATATATATATATACATATAGATAAATCTGTATATATATATATACATTTATATACATGTAAATGTATATATATATATATGTTTATATGTATATGTATATATATATATATGGATGTATATATATGTATATGTGTATATAAATATATGTATATATGTATATATATATATGTATATATATATATATATATATGTAAATACATGTGTATGTGAATACATATGTATATGTATATACATGTATGTATATATATATACATATATGTATATATGTAGATATATGTATGTATATGTATATATGTATGTATTTATATATATATATATATATATATGTATATACTTTTATATGTATATATACATATATGTATATATACATATTTAAATGTAGGGCAGCACGGTGGCGCAACTGGTAGAGCTGCTGCCTCTCAGCGAGCAGGTCCTTGGTTCAAACATCGGTCCAGGGGCCTTTCTGGGTGGAGTTTGCATGTTCTCTCCGTGCATGCGTGGGTTTCCTCCGGGTACTCCGGTTTTCTCCCACATACCAAAAACATGCTAGTTAGGCTGATTGGTAACTCTAAATTGTCCGTAGGTGTGAGTGAGAGAGTGAATGGTTGTTTGTCTCGTTTGTCTCTATTTGGCCCTGTGATGGACTTGCGACCCGTCCAGGGTGTACCCCGCCCCTCGCACAGTGATTGCTCGACATGGGCACCAGCGACCCCCGTGACCCAAAATGGAATAAGCGGGTAAAGATAATGGATGGATGGATGGATGGATATTTAAATGTATATACGTATATAAATATATACATATATGTATATATGTATATGTAAATATATATATATACATGTAAATACATGTGGATGTGAATACATATGTATATGTATATACATGTATGTGTAGTGAACTAGGCCTAAGGTCAGGATTTGACCTTAAGGACCTTAT
>NW_023628121.1:0-2315 GCF_014905685.2 Nematolebias whitei | reverse complement strand
ATATGTGATTTGAGCTTAGAAGATTACCGGTAACTATCAGATTTCTATCAACAGACTCTTTTGTATTGGAAGCTCATCTTCAAACACAATTTTACTCCACACCAATTTGGAACAATAGATATATATTGATCAACAGAAAATCCATTTTTAATGAGGAGTGGTTTTGTGAAGGTGTGTGGGCTGTTGCTCACTTTATGGATGCAGATGGAAACATGTCACAACATTCTGAGTTTTGTGATGAATTTCAAATACGTTGTACCCAGGCAAAATATAAACACATCATCAAAGCCTTTCCTCGTCAGCTTCAATCTGTGGTAGACAGGATTTAATACATTCCAAGATGTCCCCTCTTTTACGGACACGTTGTACTGAAGATTTTGATTTTTGTGATGTCAGATGTAATGACAAGTTTATGTGAAGCTACTTATCCCATTATACTGGTGCACTTAAAGGCAATGTATCCTGAGAAATTTCAATAAAGAACAAATTAAGAAGATTAGAACCAAATATTTATCTTTTCCCCTCTCATCCAAAATCAAAGAAATGCAATTCAAAATTATAAACAAATTTATCCAACCAATGAAAAGTACGGGAGGGCCTTGCAAAATTCAAGAAAACGCATCTTTGACAGCATAAATTACAGCGTTTTATAACGGTCACGTGTATAAAGCTGCGTTCAATGCACAAATAAACGGCGTAAATTTCTGCGTTTAGAAGGCAGGCGTAAAAAAATGGCGTTTTGGGAGGATTTACGTTGTATTTTATGGCATAATCCAATTTTTTTTGCGTGAGGAAGGTTGTAAATGTGTGTCTTGCCTAATCATCACCCCCGAACGTAAAAGCTGCGTAAGACTGGGCGGTGTGAGGCAACAATGACGTCACTCTCCTGCGCCGCTTGGAATTGCTAATTCAGATTGATTTTTGGAACACTTTCTGCAGGGTGGGGCATGAAAACGAAAAAGTAGTTGTGTTACACAGTGAGCAGTCTTGAAGAAGAAAATGATTTATTTTAAATTTTATTTATGAGTCAAAAAATGCAGCTTGACTTTGAAATGAAAAAGCAATTCTGTTAATCCATTTTAATTTGATTTATGAGCCATAACGGCTTCCATAGTTTCGCTCCTCATCCGAGGAGCTTTGTCAATTCAAAGAGCAGTGAGTGGGGGGTTCAGGTTATAAGGCTGAGATAAGACACACACACATGTGTAGACTGACAAATCACACCTCACACCTTAACAGTAGGAGTTTCTTAAAGTCTTTATTAAAGTAATTCACAGTCGAGGCCCCTCTGTTCCCATCAGGTGTGAAAACCAGCTGGGAATCTTTCTTAAAGTTGCATTATAGGTTTTAGAAAGTTGAAATCTGAGGCCTCCTCCTCTGTTAAGAGACGGCTTTTCTCTTTTTACATAAATTGCCTCCTTCACCCCCCTCTCAAACCATCTGTGTTCTTGGTCCACAATGTGCACATTTTGGTCCTCTAAGGAGTGTCCCTTCTCTGTGAGGTGGAGGTGAACAGCTGAGTCTTGTCCAATCTTTCTTCTTGTAGATAGCTTCTTGAACAGATTTATTGACTGTCAAAAAGAATGTTGGTGGCAGTAAAAAACATGAACAAGACAATAAACAATTAAATCAATAAAGAACATAGTTCGGTAAGAGGCCACTAGTATCATGTTCGGTGAGGAGGTGAACCCAGGGTGCAGACAAAACTCAAAAGGCTCAGGGGGAAGAACAACAAGAAGTAATTTATTAACAAAGCAAAAACAAAAGACTGTTGTGGCAGCAAAAATACTCATTCACAAAAACACTGGAAGACTCAGAACACTCAGGAGAACTTGAAGGAGATTGGTTTATGAGCGCAATGCACGGAAAACAAATGAGCAAATGCACACTAAGCTTTAAATGGAAACTAATGAGGGAGAAAAGATAAGACCTGAGGAGAGACCAGGAGAATCAGGTGAGAGTGGGAGGAGCAGGAGTTGAAATTCATGAAGGGGAAACACAAGTAAACAAGATACCAGATTCACAGAAATGCTAAAGTTCTAATAAACTGAAAAGTTGAAGAAGTTTGCAAGTTGATTGGACAATTTGCACAGAAAACAAAATAGCATTTAAAGAATATCTTGGTGGCACAGTCAGTAGAGCGGTTTCCTCTCAGTGAGAAGGTCGCCGGTTCAAATCCCGGCCCGGAACCTTTCTGGGTGGAGTTTGCATGTTCTCTCCATCCAAAAACATGCATGTTAGGCTGATTATCAGGTCTCTATTGTAAATGAGTCCTTGAGGCTCAATGGGATTAACTGGTCTAAATAAAGGTTGAA
>NW_023628120.1:0-2315 GCF_014905685.2 Nematolebias whitei | reverse complement strand
ATCAAAGCCCTCGTAATAGCGGTAAATGAGTTAGCCCTTAAGGTTGAAGCGGATTACGCTGTCGCACACCTAATGGATAGGATTTTTGCTGACATGCTTAGAGATATCAGTTCGTCGGTAGATACACTAGCCACCGGTAGGATCCCACCGTATCTAGTCTCTCTACAGATGGTGAACGACATCCTCAGCTCCGCTACGCACGAAAAAGTTACGCAAACACAGGCACACCTGGCTTACACTCTCGGTAGCGCAATCCCAATCTACGTCAATCACAAAACATTTGAAATGGCGTTCATTATCAACCTACCGATAATTCCCTCAAACGGCATATATAGACTCAGGGACGTCGTAAATGTTGGCAATTGGCACGGCGAAAACCATGTTCAAATTGACACACCAAGGATGGTTGCGTACCACGACGACAACCCCTCAGTTTACCTAGCTCCAAACCTGCAGATGTGTGTTCTCACTCGGGAGATACACTATCTGTGCCCGAGCAAACCGTTTATGTGGAATAAAACCGCGGGCATATGCGGATTAACACCTATTCCGGAAAATTCTAAGTGCTCAACGACCGTAACGCCTCGACACCTGGCTAAAGATGCAAAAGCGGAAATAATTGGCTCTCGTTGGCTAGTGAACGCTCCTCAAAGGAAGGCGATCATAGCCTACGACCAACCCGGGGCAAATAGACCTTTGACGTTACCGGACAAAACGATGTGGATCAGTGTTCCCCAGGGAACAACCATACACATTGGTGATTTGACGCTCTATCACCTCGATCCGGAACGATGGGACGCGACTCTGGATGACTCAGAGTACCTGGGAAATATGTCTATAGACATAGATCCAGAGACTCTGGGAAGGATCCGTTTTGAAGGCACCCAAGTCGTCGACGTGGAACCAATAAACCGAGTTCTCAAGTCCCTCAGGTCCACAACTCAGAACCCGATCCAACCAATTAACTATGCGTGGTCGAGCGCGGACACATTAATCATAGCCCTGCTAATGACGATAACCCTCGTATTGTGTGGGATACTCGCATCCCTGTTCCGGGGCCAAACGTCACTCCGAGTCGACGTGGATCGCCATGCAGCGCACCTCGATATGATTATGCCTCGCGTAAGCGGGTCCGCAAAGAAGCCACTCACATGGGACAGCGCGACTGAAACTGACAACCAGGGTGAGGAGAAGCAGTGAAACGATGTTTCTAGATGCTTAGTCACTACTCTTGTCGGTGTTGAAACGTTGTTTAGTTGATTTTGGTTGTTTCTGTGGTAAGAATGTATCTTGTGTGTAAGTTAAGTTAGAGACTAAGAGGCCTTTAACCATGCCAACATGCAGTTCATTCGCTAAATTGCAATCCTTGCGGAGTCAATGTATATTATAGTTACCTTAAGTACCATAATCTACATTGGTCTCACATCGCTTAAGCCGAACCTACTCGAACAATTCTATTCGGGGGGGATAGCTAATTCTTTTTGATAAGTCTCGCCATAGACTTCCAAAACATTTATGGGGAAACCAAACACCCAATCTCAAGTCGTTCGTCTAAAAGACAACAGACATTTGAACCAAACTATATTTTGCCATGTAAAGCTAACTTAACCCAAGTTAGAAATGGAAAAGTAGTTTGGAACCCTTTTCTATATGCTTAAACCCCTGTAGTTACCCCTTTTCAGCATGCTCCACCCCTTAACTGGTAGTCGTAGCTGTTCCCAACCATAATAGCTTACACACCAGGTGCATATAGTTTAAGGCCTTATGTAAAATCCCCTTCATAAGCCCACCTTAAACCACATAATTGCATGACACATTGAACCAGAACGGCACAGGCTGGACGTCGCTGGAGACAACCTTCGCTGGAGGCGACCTGCAATCCTGACGTTGGTCTCCACTCTTCATCCAGTGGCCGCTTCTTCAGTTCAACCCAAGGGTACCCCTCTGTATGCTGATTAATCAACACTTCCAATCGTTGTGGATTTACCATTGTGGATTATATGACTTTTTCCAGTGGATTACAGACTCTGTTTTCAAGGGGTTAAAGCATTGCCACAATGGAATTATCGAGACGATATGGAATTATAATCAACACAATGGGATTACCAAGAACATTGTGGAATTACCTTGACTTTTGTTTTCCTTGCTGGATTACTTTTGACTTTTGTTTCTTTGCTGGATTACATCAAGCTTCAAGGACAATCGAAGGCGTAAGTCCACGGTTGGAATTCATCTCCATGGACAGGCGATGATTTCCAAAGGGGGGACTGTAGTGGACTAGGCCCATGTCAAAAACTAAGTCTAAGGTCAAAATC
>NW_023628119.1:2072-2316 GCF_014905685.2 Nematolebias whitei | reverse complement strand
GACTAGCAGAGCAATTAATATCTTACCTGTTTTGGATAACTGTGCATATAGAGCTAACGCAGTGTTTCCCCTAGTTTACTTGCCTTGGCAGGACGCTCATATCTTCCGTCATTTTTGTTGCTGGGGAAGGGTTATGGGGGGGGGGTGACGTTTGTGTTGCGCGCTGTTTGTACCGATTGTTTTTGAGCGAGGGCACGGCTCAGAGCACTCCATCGTAGCTTTTTAGCTAGCATGTCATTGCGCG
>NW_023628119.1:0-1972 GCF_014905685.2 Nematolebias whitei | reverse complement strand
AACACTGTAACAGCAAATCCAAGCAGCGTCATGACCAAAGTGGATTGCTGACTAGCTGCTAGCTCATTAA
The DNA here is from genome assembly GCF_014905685.2 of Nematolebias whitei. Lineage (NCBI taxonomy): Eukaryota > Metazoa > Chordata > Actinopteri > Cyprinodontiformes > Rivulidae > Nematolebias > Nematolebias whitei. The sequence goes on along the minus strand of NW_023628119.1, from coordinate 1,902 downwards.
TCCTGTCAGAATTAAAGTACAGTTGTCCCTCGCTACTTCGCGTTCGACTTTCGTGGACTCGTTCTTTCACGGTTTTCAACGATTGTCAACTGTGATGGGGACAGTATGGGATAAAAAGTTAACGGGAAAAAACTTGGGACAGGCGCCGCCATTTTGTAGTTTTCTTTCAATAAGCCTACACTGTAACACGAGTACAAAGAACTACAGTACCCAGAAGCCAACAATGTTTCCAGCCACTGCTTTCTGCTGAAATGGAGAGAAAGTTTTGCAACGCAAAGTCAGAAGTAACGATCTGTCTACGAAGCTCAGAAAACTAGCAGGAAAGTCTCAAATAATCCCGAAGCTCAATAATCCATGCACACATCAACCTGTACGGGGCGGTGGGCTTCATGCTGCAGGGTAGGCCTGCAGAACCAGAACCAAGCCCGACTGGACCAGAGCTGTTTGTCTGCAGAGCTAGTGAGTAAAATGTTTCAGTACTGTACAGTACATATATGTATGTTGTTAAAATATGTAGGTTTAAGAGTTTAGTACATTGCAAGAGTGTGTGAAGGGTTTATAAAACCTTAAAATATAAATAAATACTAAAATAAATATAGTGTTCTTGCTTCGCGGTTTTTCACCTATCGCGGGGGTGTCTGGAACACAACCCCCACGATAATCGAGGGACTACTTTATTTCTTTAAACTGAGGTCAATCAAAAAGTTACCTGCAACAGGTAACACATTATCCGTTTGTCTTTCTGTAGAATCCCACTTTAAAAAAATCTGAACTGTGCTTTTACAGGGTTTACCAACAATGACTGTGTTTTCTCAGTCCATAAAATACTTTGAATTAATCTGAAATACGTAAATTTGCACCAAATTGGTATTTGATTCTGCCCCACCAATCCTTTTAGCATGGGGCAGATTAATGTACCGGTACCAGTAATTGCTGGCAACGCATCGTAAACTTCAATACTTGCATCAACAAACAGTTTCTGTAATTTTATATGTGTAAAAACTTACCTTTTTTTTTTTTACTAATATTGCCCAAAGGAACATTATGTGATTTAATCTAATTCTGGTTATGTTCTCTTCCCTTTCATTCGAGATGTTTTGGGTTACCAAACATTAATACTAGATTATCAGATGTTTCAAAGGAATAGTTTACTGAGGGAAATAAACGCTACGACTGAATTCAGTTGGTTTTCAACCAGTTTGACATGACTGTCAACAAGGAAGAGGGCCGGCAATGGAGGAGGGGGCGTGCCAAAGAGACCATCTTAGCACCAACAAAACTGGTTTGTTCCACTTTGGAGTAAGCTGTTGGGGGAAGAATCAGTTTTGTTGTGTGTTTCCTTGACTGATGAAGCCTTCTGGATCGAAGGAGAAACGTTTCAGCACAAAAATGAAACTGTCCAGATGACCTGACTGAAAAATGTTGGACAAGCTGAAATAGTTTTTCAAGTTGTACGAAAGCTAAATAATAAATAAATAAATATAGAAATAAAGTCCAGGTTGAATACAAAAGATGGCTACAACTGTGAAGACAGTGAGGCAGAATAAAACACTCAGGTGTGTATCATACTTATTATTTTGATTTTATCCAGAATTGCAGATGTTTTTCTCTTCTGAAGTGATAAAGGCTTCAGATTGCCATTAATAAGTGAGTTGCGCCTGTCGAGGCACCTCCACCTCCTGCACGGGTTTTTGATTCTAATGTTTCTCCACAGCACAAAGCAGCTCGAGCTCTGCAGGGAAATTACATCCACAGCGTTTCAAACTGCGTCTCTCACACTCCTGACAGCAGCAAAATTGGATTGTCTGAAGAGGAGACGTGTGTGAGGGAGGCAGTGGAGGGTGGAAGAACTTGACTTTGTGTTTTTATTGTGATCAGATATTTCCCACAGACCACAAGTGA
>NW_023628118.1:0-2316 GCF_014905685.2 Nematolebias whitei | reverse complement strand
ATATGTATATATATATATGTATATATGTATATACATATACATATGTGTGTGTGTGTGTGTGTGTATTAATATACTTTTCTCAGCAATGTGATATTTTATTCGTAATAATTTAGGAGATTACAGCAAAGTGAAGATTCAAATTAGTCTGTCAGGCTCCTGATTCAACTTTTACTAACTGGCATTCTATAATGTTTGCATATGTTTAGTGCCCTGAAATGACTTTTTTGAATTGGTGCCATTTTAACTGTCCAAACTTTTGGTCTTAATTTAACTCAAACACAAGGATAATGTTTGATTGTATCCAAAAAAGTTCAATCTGGTCCTCTGGACATTCAAAAAAACAAAAAACAAAACAAAGCAAAAAATATAGAAAAGTTCCGTCTCTCATCCAAGAGACTTCCTCAGTCTGAGGTGCTGTTTTCAGCTCAGTCTCTTTCCTCAGACTGAGGAAGTCTCTTGGATGAGAGACGGAACTTTTCTATATTTTTTTGCTTTGTTTTGTTTTTTGTTTTTTTGAATGTCCAGAGGACCAGATTGAACTTTTTTGGATTTTTCTACCTGGATTATTGAGCATGCATCAGGATGTTTGATTGTAGTTTTTATTTTTTTATTTTTTTTTATGTTCAGTCCCAGCATAACCAGTCCAAGTACATCTGTCTTCTTGCCCCGTGTGACAAATATATCTGGAGTATTATACTTTTTTTTTCATATGTTCCAGTCTGCTTCCAATCTGCATTAATGCTGCATCCAGCAGTTCTTAGTACCACAGCCAGCTTGTGTATTTTATTGTGTAGCAATAATCCACCCTCTTTATTCACTTTATAGGTTGATTCCAGATATCAGAATATTTATTGCTGATTCAGACTGCAAGGATGCAACCCGTTTTAGAAATGGACCAGCATCACTCCCAAAGGCTTGTAGAGAAAACAGATATTTCACTAGTGAATGCATAAAACATAATTTCCAGTGTTGACATGTGGTCATCTCTTTATTTGTTTCTGAATATGGGCATTCTGCTGAAACAGTTACCAGTGCAACCAGTACCTGTGGATGAAACCACTTCTCCACAGTCAGGAGGAGGTTTCTCATTTGCAGCAAGTCCAACTGTGATCACTTACAAAAGATCTTAGAAAATGCTTGTGCTCAGACTTTTGTCTGAATGTTTGAATAAAATATTCCTGTTTTATTTATTTATTTATTTTTCCAGTACATTTAACTTTGTCATTTTAAAACGGATGCTGAATGAATAAACACTTTCATTAGACATGTTCGGTGACATTTAGTCGATCTTGTTTTTGTTGCTGCTTGTTTTTTAGGGTACAATTATCGCAGTTGGGGGGTAAACCCCTTTAAAGTTTGCTGGATGATTATAGTTTACATTCTGTTCACCACATGGTTTAAATGATGTTAGAACTGAATGAAATCTGCTCATGTTTGGACAAACTGCTCCACAGCAGCAGTGAAAATGAGTGGAAGTGATGAGAATGAAAGCTGTGACTCCTCCCTCAGGTTTACATTTAGGTTTGAATTAAACACACCTTTTGTTCCATCCTAAGCCCATAAATATGCATTTGTAAAAGTAAAAAAAAAAAAAATCAGATGTCATTTAACTTGAGCAGTCCTGATTATATATAACACTGTCTGAAACAAAAAGAAAAAAAGTTGGACCTCGAAATGCAGCATTTTTATTTTTTATTCAGTAAAAATTATTGATCTGATTCATAATAACATTAATTGTACTCTATGAAACAAATAGTTATTGCTAGTTGCATATGCTGGCATTCCTCTAACCATTTATGGATACAAAGTTATTGACCTGAGCCTTAACACTTCTCGACAGAACAAATATTCAGGAGATACAACTCGTTTATTTCTGCTGAGGCTGAAAACCTTGGAGTGCCTGCTGAATTCCAGCGGGACCGTGGACCTCTAAAGTTCAATGTAATGTTATTTATCACGCACCGTCTTTTTTTTTTCTTACAGAGAGCATCAACATTTGTGCTTGTGTGTTTAAAATCAGCAACTGTTCTCTTGTGCAGTTGTTTTATCCCCCACATGGGACAAAGTATTTCGTAGATTGATCATATTGTACATGGCGGAACAATGTACTTGGTGTTTAACAGTTTTTCTATGAATGTTTATAAAGTCCAGAGAAAAGACTGATATCAAAATATGTTGTAACGTTAAAATGCTCATTGTAATTATGACCCATATTTAAGCAATTTATGCACATGTGCATGCCCCTTATATGTTTATAACATCAATTTAATTTATTAGAAAGTTGAAACTTTGCAGATGTGATTATATATATATATA
>NW_023628117.1:0-2316 GCF_014905685.2 Nematolebias whitei | reverse complement strand
TTAATGTAAATGTGTGATGTTAAATTTTGATTCTGAAAATAAATGACGCATTCATTTGATGGGTCAAAGAAAATTAACGTCTCACGTTACGTTTTTAATAATTCAATGCACGATATTATCCAGTCCAGAAAAATGAAAGAATCCGTTTAATTTATGAATATATACAGCATATGTTCATCTACATCTGGTGGCCCGTTACAGGTTCATAAATGGACTGTTATATCCGTGTAAATTGATTTTACATGTTGGCATGAAAAGAGTGCAGATTGTGGCTGTGTGAAACGCAGCGCAGCTGAGATGCTCAGAGAGAAAATACAGCAATGCTTGCAGCTAGTGATGTTTTGAAAGCTGAAATTGTGAGTCAATATGTCTTTTTGAAAGCTGAATTTGTACATCTGTAATGTGTGACAAAGTTGACGAGCTGTGGAAACGTTATTCTGTTTAAACTGTGGTCCAGACGTGACTCTGGTCTGGCTCAGTTCTGATAAGTTCGAACGAGTTGTTTTAAATGGTTGGAAAGACGTTTTGAGACCGGAGCGCCGCCTCCGTGAAGCTTTGGGAGTTGATTAGTTACATTTTTGACAGAAAATGGTACATTTTGACAGTTTAAAAGACGAAAAGTTGAACGGAATATTCATGCTAAATGCTACACGCTAGCTGGAAAAACGACCCGTGATTGGTTGAAAACGGCTGAGTTGGAACGCTGTGATACGCTGAGAAGTGAGTGACGTGTCTGCGTCACTTCCTCTGAGTCAGCGATATAAGAACCCACCCCCGTTGCTGCTCTGTCATTGGTAGATTCAGTCACGTGACCCGGAAATGAAGCTCGTCTTCATAGGGAATTTCAATCTGCTATTTTAAGTTGAAACACGCTTTAAAGTTGCATTCTGATCCGCTGCTCCGTTTCTTTGAAGCCTAATCGCTGAAACTTTGCCACGTTTGAGTTTGAAATCCGTCATTAAATGGTGTTTTTGGACCACGCTAGCCAATGCTAATTTTAAGCTAACAGCTAACGACCGGATGTCACCGGATGCCACAGGAAGTCATCGCGACTCCTACTGGACATCACTAACAGTGTCTGGGTTAAAATAAAATAAGGTTATACTGCCCCCTCCTGTGGAAACTTGATATCACAGTTTCACTTCGTTTTTAGGTTAGTTTGGGTGAAATTATACGTGTTTATCCTAATGCTACGGGCATTTTTGAGTTAATAAACGTTCCTCAAGCTGAATTATTACTGTTATCTTGCATTTAAAAAGTGATTAAGGTATTTATGCAATAAAGGCATTTACCAGGACATTTTTCATTCACTGAATTCCTCAAACGGAGGTGCAAAATGAAAAATTAGAAACTTTTTAAAAAGATACGGTCCAGATATTCACAGAGTTGATAAAGTTTACTCATTTGCTGAATAGGTAATACACGTTTAATTGCTAGATCACTAAATAAGAGTAAACTTATCAGAAAAAAGAAACTTTTCTGTTTAAGTTACCACCTAAAACACCACATTCTCCTATTTAATTTTTAAATAGAAGATAATGGCAGGGGAAGAGGAAGAGGTTGACCTTTTAGACTCCCAATCACATGATGACATCATTTTGGGAGCTTTACATATTTTAACAAATTCAATTATTGGTGAGCAATTAGAGCAATTAGAACAACTTGATGAAATTCAAAGAGCGGAAGAACTGAAAAGTTTGGCAAAAGGAGCCACGGTGAAAGAGTGTAAAAAGCTGAGCCAGGAACGGTTAGCAAAAATTTCTCTGCTTCTTAAAGAGGAATTGGATCAACAGGTTGAACGAAATCTCATGCTGTCTAGAGCATATGAGAGGGAGCTCTCAGAAAATCAGGCGTCATTACAAGATCAATCATATGAGGAGAAGTTTAGGAATAAAGAGCTTCAGTACCAAGCTGCGCGTTCAGACAATGAGATGCTACAACAAGAGTTGCAGCTCGCAAAAAAAGATCTGCACAAATGCAGAGTGGAAAAAGAGGCATTACTCGAACAATATATGCGTTTACAAAGTGAATGTCAAACATCACAGGAACGCTTAAAAGCATGTGAGGAGAAACTAGCCGCCGCAATATATAAAAGTTCTGACGTGGGGCGAGTTTGTCTGGAATCCAGAGAAGACCGTGGACAGAGTCCGGGTCATCCACCAACACCTCCAAAAGTCTATTACACACCTCTTGCTTTTAATCCCATTCTGCCACCTCCACATATGGGTAGAGAAACACTTCCACATATGGGTAGAGAAACACCTCCACATATGGGTAGAGAAACACCTCCACATATGGGTAGAGAAACACCTCCAC
>NW_023628116.1:0-2318 GCF_014905685.2 Nematolebias whitei | reverse complement strand
GAACATGAGTCTGTGAGCAGATGTGCACGCATGAACACATCAACATTGAAACAGATCAGCAGCAACATGAAACAGATCAGCAGCAACATGATATGGTTTTTCACAGTGATTATTCTAGTTAGAGATTCATGAGTCTAACAGCCTCAGGGTAGAAGCTGTTCCTCAGTCTAGTGGTTCTACACTTAATGCTCCTTAACCTCCTTCCTGAGGGGAGTGGGGCAAAAAGTGTGTGTGCTGGGTGGGTGGGGTCCTTCATGATGCAGGTGGCCCTCTTCCTGCATCTGGAGGTGTAGATGTCTGTGATGGTGGGAAGACTGATTCCAACAGATTTCTGTGCAGCCTTCACCACTCTCTGCAAAGCTTTTCTTTCTGCAGCTGTGCAGCCTCCATGCCACACGCTGATGCTGGAGCACAGGATGCTCTCCACTGCACACCTGTAGAAGGAGGTGAGGACTGAGCTTCCCAGACCAGCTCGCCTCAGCCGTCGGAGGAAGTAGAGTCTCTGATGAGCTTTCTTGATCAGGCTGGTGGTGTTGTTGCTCCAGCTGAGGTTGTCATTCATGTGTACACCCAAGTACTTGTAGCTGGAGACCACTTCCACCGCAGATCCTCTTATGTTCAGGGGGGTGTAGATGTTTTTGTTCCTTCTGAAGTCCACAATCATCTCCTTTGTCTTCTTCACATTGATGTGAAGGTTATTCTTTCTGCACCAGCTCTCCAGGTGTTCCACCTCTTGCCTATAGCTGGACTCATCATTGTTTGTGATGCATCCCACCACTGCTGTATCATCTGCAAACTTTACAATGTGACAGCCTGGATGGGTAGCTGCACAATCATATGTGAGCAGAGTAAACAGGAGGGGGCTCAACACACATCCCTGAGGAGAGCCAGTGCTGAGGGTTATGGTGGAGGAGGAGAGGTTGTGGATCCTCACTAACTGTGGTCTGTTTGTTAAAAAGTCTAGTACCCAGTTGCAGATGGAGGGGCTTAGTCCTAGTGTGGATAGTTTGTCCATCAGGGTTTGGGGGATCATGGTGTTGAAGGCGGATGTGAAGTCCACAAAGAGCATACGGACGTAAGAGTTTTTCTGCTCCAGGTGGTTGAGTGCAGTGTGGACCACAGAGGAGATTGCATCCTCTGTTGATCGGTTCTCACGGTATGCGTACTGATGAGGGTCCTCGTTGATGTTGATGGTTGTTTTGATGTGAGTCATGACCAGTTTTTCGAAGCATTTAGCGACTATCGGGGTGAGGGCCACTGGCCGATAGTCATTCAGACCAGTCACTGTAGAGCTTTTTGGGACTGGGATGATGGTGACCGTCTTCAGGCAGGTGGGAACTGTCTCCAGGGTAAGTGAGGTGTTAAAGATGTCTGCCAGCACCTCACAGAGCTGATCAGCACATTCCTTCAACACTTTTCCGGGGATGTTGTCTGGGCCAGTTGCTTTGTGCGGATTAATCCTCCTGAAGGTACTCCTTACTTCTGCTGAGGTCACGCTGAGATGCTCTTCATCCGGTGGCGAGGTGAGTCTGGTGCTGGGTGGTCTGTTCGGGTCTTCAAAGCGTGCATAGAACTTGTTGAGGGCATCAGGCAGAGATGGGTCTTTGGGGCATTGTTCACTCCTTCCTTTATAATCTGTTATGCACTTAATGCCCCTCCACATGCTCCGAGGGTCTTGTGAGATGAATTGACCCTCGATCCTCTTTGCATATGTGGCCTTGGCCCTCTTAATACCAGCAACCAGCTCTTTTCTTGTCCTACTCAGCTCCTCTGAGTTTCCAGACCTGAAGGCAGTGTTCCTGGCTTCCAGCAGGGTACGCACCTCTGCATTCAGCCAAGGTTTTCTGTTTGGGTAGCTTTTAACATTTCTGATAGTGGAGACTGTGTCAGTACATGTACTAATGTAACCCAGAACTGAGGATGTGTATTGGTCAAGATCAAGCGAACCTCCATTTTCAGCAGCTTCTCTGAAAACCTGCTAGTCTGTTCGATCAAAACAATCTCTCAGTATGGGGCCACTGTCCTGGCTCCAACATTTAACTTTCTTTTGTACCGGTCTGGAGCGTCTCAGCGGGGGCATGTAAGCAGGAGCCAGGAAGATTGAGATGTGGTCTGACAGTCCTAGGTGGGGGCGGGGTTCGGCTTTGTATGCATCTTTTATTGCCTTTTATACCTTATTATTTATGTTTTCCATATTTTGAAAAGTGAAACGGACATTTTATGGAGATTCATTACATAGTGTCTAATATTTCAAGCTTTTATTTTTTGCATTTTTTTTCCGTATATTTTTCTGTAATTGTTAATATGTAGACTGGGAG
>NW_023628115.1:0-2318 GCF_014905685.2 Nematolebias whitei | reverse complement strand
GGTGGTGTTGTTGGTAATGGTAGTTTTAATGGTGATAGTGGTGGTATTAATGGTAATGGTAGTGTTGGTGGTAATAGTAGTGGTAATGGTGGAGGTAATGCTGGTGGTGGTAATGGTAATAGTAATGGTGGTGTTGGTAATGCTAGTGGTAATGGTGGTAGTGATGGTGGTAATGGTGGTGGTGGTAGTGGTAATAGTGGTGGTTGTGGTAGTAATGGTAATGTTAATGGTAGTAATGTTAATGATAAAGGTAATAGGTGTGGTAGAAAATGTAGTGGTAATGGTGGTAATGGTAGTGGAAATGGTTGTGATAATAGTAGTGGGAATGGTAGTGGTTGTAATGGTAGTGTATTGGTGGTGGTGGTAATGGTTCTGGTATTGGTGGTGGTGGTAATGGTGGTGTTGGTGGTAATGGTAGTGGTGATAGTAATAGTAGTGGTGATGGTAATGGACGTGATGGTGGTAATGTTGCTGGTAATGGTATTGATAAAGGTGGTGGTGGTGGTAATAGTAGTGGTAATGGTGGTGGTAGTAATGGTAGTGTAATGTTGGTGGTAATGGTAGTGGTAATGGTAGTAATGATATTGATGGTAGTAATGGTAATGGTGGTGGTGGTGGTGGTAATGGTGGTGGTTGTGGTAGTAATGGAAGTGGTAATGGTGGTAATGGTAAAGGTAGTGGTAATGGTGGTATTGGTATTGGTAGTGGTGTAGTATGACATATCCTGAGATATATTCATCAATTAAACGGGTTCTTTCATTTTTCTGGACTGTATAACATACGTGCATTGAATTTAATAAAATGTGGACGTGAGACGTTAATTATCTTTGACTCACCAAACGAGTGGGTCATTTATTAACAGAATCAAGTTTAACACATCACACATTTACATTAATTGGCAAGAATTGAAAAATAACGACATAATTAATCAGCTTTACAACCAGGAAAACCATACGGCCATGATTTTCCGTTGCTTCACCACAGACATTTCTGAAAACATCTGGATTAATTTGCTAGCAGATAGGAGAGTTTAAAGATGGAAAGATGAGGTTTATCTACAGAGAGATGTGTGAGGGAATTTGTCTGTTTTAACCAGAACAGCACGCTCCTTTGGAAATCAGCTTGGGCCAACGGTACGCTTGGTTGAGATAGAACTTTTTACCTTGCAGACGATAGTTTCAGCGTTGGTGTAGAGCTCTCCTTTCAACTCTTTCAGCGTCTCCGTGAGAACAGCTAAAAACCCCTGGAGTCGTGAGGTTATCCAAACAGAAGTTATAATTCCCAAATCGTCTCTGGTTCAGCTTGATTCTCTTTCAGCAGCATCCTGAATTCCAGCGTTCTGCATTCTGGAACTCCAAAAACTCTGGTTGAACTAGGAAGTGCCAACATTTAAATGGGCTCTACTTCCGGTTCATTTGAGAGCTTCTGATTGGTCGATGGACCCCAACAGAGGTGTGTTTTGTGATGTAAGGTGTTATGAAAAGTCAAGGAAAAAGATTAAGATTGTTTAAGAACAGACAGAAAGATTGTTATGGAGAATTCAGACTTCGTGGAGCCACCTCTCCCAGTATCTCGCTGTAAAAGTTAAACATGACATTTCTTTTCAGTAAACTTTCAGTTGACCGAAACTTGAACTTCGACACACTTACAACTTCGCTCATTGAAGACAGAAAATCAAGAAATGCATATTAACCTGATTTCTTCTTTGAATGAGGATTAAAAATCATTATTACTGTTTTAAGTAAATAAAAATGAGTAGTTCACTTCAACATGTAAACATTGTTTGAACTAACACAATTTGATTATCAAAACATTTGTAAAATAGTAATGATCATAGAGAATTGTCTTTTTCCACTTGATTAATTCAAGAAAGAAAGTCTCAGGATGGGTCAACCTGTATTTCTGGATGCAAATCAATGAAATGACAGTTTCTGACCATATGATCCTAAGGTCAAGTTTTGACATCAGGTCAAGTTCACTACAGTGGTAAGGTAATGTTGATGGTAGTTATGGTAGTGGTAATGGTGGATGGTGGTAATAGTAGTGGTTATCGTGGTGGTGGTAGTAATGGTAGTAATGGTAGTGGTGGTGGTAGTGTTTCTAGGTATGGTAATGGTGGTGGTGGTGGTAGTAAAGGTAATGTTAATGGTGGAGGTGGAAATGGTAGTGGTTATGGTAGTGGTAATGGTCATGGTGCTGGTAATGGTGGTGGTAATGGTAGTGGTAATGGTGTTGGTATTGGTGGTTTTGGTTATGGTAGTGATAATGGTGGTATTGTAATTGTGGTGGTGGTGGAAGAATTGTAATGGGTAATGGTG
>NW_023628114.1:0-2319 GCF_014905685.2 Nematolebias whitei | reverse complement strand
GTTTGCTCTCCGAACCGAACTCGACTGCGCTCGACTGCACTAGCTCTGGTTTGAACTAGGAAGTGCAGACATTTAAAGAGTTCTATTTCCGGTTCATTTGGGAAGTTCCTGATTGGTCAATCGACCAGACAGGGGTGTGTTTTTGTGACGTAAGAGGTCACTAGAAGTCAGAAAAACAGAAAGAATGTTTTGGAACAGACTGAAGATGTTTTTAGACAGACGAGAGAAATGTTTAGGCGAGTTGGGGGAAAACAGGTGCCAGCCTCTCTATTTACGTCTGAGAGGATGTAAAAACATGACAGTTCGTTCCAACAACTTGTTTTGCGTTTGACTCCTACATTTGACCGACATCACAACTTGCTCATTTCAGACAGAAAATCAGAAAATGCATGAATTACTCCATAACACATTCTAACTTGATCTCTACTTTGAATGAGGATTAAAAAATCACTAATACTGTTTCACAGTTGATTTAAAATGAGTAGTTTACTTCAACATTAAAAATTGTTTGAACTAAACACACTTTTGATTATCAAGATATTGTAAAGTAGTAATGATAATAAAAAAGAGAGTGTTCTTTCAATTGATCAGTGCAGGACACTTAGGAAGTCTCTGGATGAACTTAATCTTGTGTTTCTGGACTCAAATCAATGAAATACAGTTCTTGTTCCAGGAAGGCCCTCAAGGCCAGATTCGACCTGAGGCACAGTTCACTACAGTCCCCCCTTTGGAAATCATTGCCTGTCCATGGGGATGAATTCCAACATGAACTTACGCCTTCGAATGTCCTTGAGCTTGATGTACTCCAGCAAGGAAAACAAAAGTCCAAGGATGTAATCCCACAATGTTTTTGGTAATTCCATTGTGTTAATGGTAATTCCATAATGTTGTTGGTAATTCCATTGTAGCAATGCTTTAACCCCTTGGAAACAGAGTCTGTAATCCATTGGAAAAAGTCATATAATCCACAACGGTAAATCCACAACGAATGGAGGTGTTGATTGATCAGCATACGGAGGGGTTCCCTTGGATTGAACTGAAGATGCGGCCACTGGATGAAGAGTGGAGACCAACGTCAGGATTGCAGGTCTCCTCCAGCGAAGGTCGTCGCTGGGTGGATGTCCAGTCGATGCCGTTCTGGTTCAATGTGACATGCAATTATGTGGTTTAAGGTGGGCTTATGAATGGGATTTTACATAAGGCCTTAAACTATATGCACCTGGTGTGTAAGCTATTATGATTGGGAACAGCTACAGCTACCAGTTAAGGGGTGGAACATGCTGAAAAGGGTAGTAATAGGGATTTATACCTATAGAAGAGTGTTCCAAACTGTTTTTCCATTCCTAACTTGGTTTAAGTTAGCTTTACATGGCAAAATATAGTTTGGTTCAATTGTCTGTTGTCTTTTAGACGAACGACTTGAGATTGGGTGTTTGGTTTCCCCATAAATGTTTTGGAAGTCTATGGCGAGACTCATCAAAAAGAATTAGCTATCCCCCCCGAATAGAATTGTTCGAGTAGGTTCGGCTTAAGCGTTGTGAGACCAATGTAGATTATGGTACTTAAGGTAGCAGTAATCTACACTGACTCCGCAAAGATTACATTTTAACAAATGAACTGCATGTTGGCATAGTTAAAGGCCTCTTAGTCTCTAACTTAACTTACACACAAAATTCAATCTTACCTCAGAAACAATACCAAAACCAATTAAACAACGTTTCAACATCGACAAGAGTAGTGACTAAGCAACTAGAAACATCGTTTCACTGCTTCACCTCACCCTGGATGTCAGATTCAGTCACGCTGTCCCGTTTGTTTGTTTCTTTGCACACCTTGTGTGGTTTAACCTGGTTTCGATGTACCCATTTAACATTGGTTCTTTTTGGCCTTTACTGATTTTTATCTGATAGACAACTGGAGACAGTTCGTCTGTTATCAGATGGGGTCCAGTCCATCTGGGCATCAGTTTACGGGCGAGAGTTCCGGTCCCGGACTATCTTCTCCCATTTGTGGGGGCAAACGTGTAGTACCAGACCCTGTCTCCCACTTGGAGTTCCTCGTGAGAGGCCTTTTGGTCGTAGTACGCTTTGCGTCCTTCAGCTGATTTTTCCAGGTTTTTCTGTGCAAAAGCAAAAGTGTTTTTAAGGTGTTTTTCCAAGTCTTTCATGTATTGTTGTGTAGTGTAGGCTGTTGCCATGGCAGCATCACCTGGTTGGTACAACAGGTGTAGAGGGAGAGTCATTTGTCGACCCGTCATCATCTCGAAAGGAGAGATGCCAGTCGACGTGTGTGGAGTGGCCCTTATGGCCATGAGGACCA
>NW_023628113.1:1766-2319 GCF_014905685.2 Nematolebias whitei | reverse complement strand
GCCCACATCAATGTTTTGGAGTGTCGCACAGCACTGAATATGATTCAACACTTTGCTCCCGTGCTACAGAATCAACACGTCTTGATTCACACAGACAACATGGTGACTGCTGCGTACATAACCATCAAGGGTGTGCGTTCAGCCCAGATGTTACACATTGCGCGAAAGCTACTGTGTTGGGCTCATCAAAACCTGCTCTCTATTAGAGCGGTTTTACATATCCGGTGTTCTGAACAGAGGGGCAGATGTGACGTCCAGGGGCGGCCCACGTCACGTGGACCGGACCCTCCATCCAGATCTGATGTTTTCAGACGTAGCAGAAGTTGGCAAAGCAGCTGTGGACCTGTTTGCGACGCGAGAAGAACGCTCAGTGTCAACTATGGTTTTCCCTGAGCCCGCGAGACGATCCATCGCTGGGGGGGGACGCATTTGCTCACAGCCCGTGGCCCAAAACGCTTTTATACGCGTTTCTTTTCCCCCACCTCCTCTGTTTTTTACGGTTCCTGAACCGAGTTCAGGAGGAGGGATTGACAGCTCTCCTGTTGGCCCCCGA
>NW_023628113.1:0-1666 GCF_014905685.2 Nematolebias whitei | reverse complement strand
GTGGAGGGAGGATGCTCTCCTTCAGGCAGGAGGAGCGACCAAGAGTTACCCAGAAATAGGTCAACACCTGTGGGTCTGACCGCTGAGCGGTCCCACTTAGAGGATGGGTCTCCCTCAGGAGATAGTGTGCACAATTCAAGATTCACGTGCTGCATCTACCACAGTTCTGTACACATCAAAGGGGACGGCTTTTCAGCGCTGGTGTACAGAGAAGGTTTAGAGGCCACCTCATGCCTTTTTAGGCGGCGTGTTGTTTTTCTACAACAGCTGATGGATAGGGAGTTGGCATTCAGTACGCTTTAACGTACGTTGCAGTCATCTATTCCTGCCACGAAGGTTTCGGAGACAGAACAGCTTTTAATCACCCGCTGATGAAGCGTTTTTCTAAAAGATGTTCAGAGACACAGGCCTGCTTCACGTCCACTTGCTCCACAGTGGGATTTAACGCTGGCCCTGCGAGCCCTGATCAAAGCTCCAATTGAGCCTCTGGATCAGGTTTTCACTTAAATTCTTGTCTCTTTAAACAGCCCTGCTGCTGGTTTTAACACCCGCTAAGAGGGTAAGTAATTATCTGCCCTCTCTGTTGTTTCGTCATGCCTTTGAACTTAGGCTGACGGGCAGCTCAGCTGATTTAAGACCAACCCAGCTTTTATGCCTAAAACATCACAAGCTCTTTTAAATCAAGAGTGATATCGTTGGAGGGGTCTTTTTCCCCCCCACAGATCAGAAGAGGAAGCATCTTTTCATCTTCTCTGCCCGGTGCGGGCGTTGACGTGTTACATAACGCGCACAGCTGCAATGCGTTTCAAACTCAACAATTGTTTGTGCATTATAGAGATGCTTCTGCAGGTCGCCGTTATCCATCCAGCGCTTGTCACACTGGCTGTGTGAGGCCTTTTCTGAAGCCTACAGAGCATCAGATTTAGAGTCTCCTGTCAACCTCTAAGCACACTCGACCAGGGGTATCGCATCTTCGACTGCTCTGCATAATGGTATGTCAATGCAGGACATTTGCACTGCGGCTGCATGGTCAACACCCTGCTCATTTATTCGCTTTTACCTACGTGATGTAACGGCTCGTTCTATGACACATTCTGTCCTTAGTGCTCTAACAGAATGAATATTGTTGTTCTCATGGAACTCTGTTTAAGCTCACTTCGGTCTGCATGCATTACAGTGTGAGATGTTGTTATCAGTCACAAGTCGTGTCTGTGATTTTGGTTCTATTGTCACTAATCAGTTCATGACTATTGTTACCAATCAGTTCATTTGATCAATAATCAATTCATGGACATTAATCTGTTTATACTGTTCAGCCATGAACCAGTTGGTTCATGCCCCCCCCCCCCCCCCTCTTTTCAACTTCTTCTTCCCGTTGAAAGTTTTCTGGGGCATTCATGCTTTGTCAGAACGCATAGTTACTCAACATGCGTCTGTGCATGGCACATAATTACGCGATGCGTAGTTATGCACACGGGGAGCTGAGTGACAAGACGTTTTTTGGGCAAGCTTCCGCTTCTTACTGTGTTCGAATGGACCCAGTGAGGCGAGGACCAGATCGGCTTCGCCCTTTACCCACTAAAGCGAAGGCCTTAAAGGGCAAAGCTTATACGACATAGAACGTTGGTTACGTACTGTAACCCCAGATTCTATGAGTATAAGCGTA
>NW_023628112.1:317-2320 GCF_014905685.2 Nematolebias whitei | reverse complement strand
ATTCATGAGTCTAACAGCCTCAGGGTAGAAGCTGTTCCTCAGTCTAGTGGTTCTACACTTAATGCTCCTTAACCTCCTTCCTGAGGGGAGTGGGGCAAAAAGTGTGTGTGCTGGGTGGGTGGGGTCCTTCATGATGCAGGTGGCCCTCTTCCTGCATCTGGAGGTGTAGATGTCTGTGATGGTGGGGAGACTGATTCCAACAGATTTCTGTGCAGCCTTCACCACTCTCTGCAAAGCTTTTCTTTCTGCAGCTGTGCAGCCTCCATGCCACACGTTGATGCTGGAGCACAGGATGCTCTCCACTGCACACCTGTAGAAGGAGGTGAGGACTGAGCTTCCCAGACCAGCTCGCCTCAGCCGTCTGAGGAAGTAGAGTCTCTGATGAGCTTTCTTGATCAGGCTGGTGGTGTTGTTGCTCCAGCTGAGGTTGTCATTCATGTGTACACCCAAGTACTTGTAGCTGGAGACCACTTCCACCGCAGATCCTCTTATGTTCAGGGGGGTGTAGGTGTTTTTGTTCCTTCTGAAGTCCACAATCATCTCCTTTGTCTTCTTCACATTGATGTGAAGGTTATTCTCTCTGCACCAGCTCTCCAGGTGTTCCGCCTCTTGCCTGTAGCTGGACTCATCATTGTTTGTGATGCATCCCACCACCGCTGTATCATCTGCAAACTTTACAATGTGACAGCCTGGATGGGTAGCTGCACAATCATATGTGAGCAGAGTAAACAGGAGGGGGCTCAACACACATCCCTGAGGAGAGCCAGTGCTGAGGGTTATGGTGGAGGAGGAGAGGTTGTGGATCCTCACTAACTGTGGTCTGTTTGTTAAAAAGTCTAGTACCCAGTTGCAGATGGAGGGGCTTAGTCCTAGTGTGGATAGTTTGTCCATCAGGGTTTGGGGGATCATGGTGTTGAAGGCAGATGTGAAGTCCACAAAGAGCATACGGACATAAGAGTTTTTCTGCTCCAGGTGGTTGAGCGCAGTGTGGACCACAGAGGAGATTGCATCCTCTGTTGATCGGTTCTCACGGTATGCATACTGATGAGGGTCCTCGTTGATGTTGATGGTTGTTTTGATGTGAGTCATGACCAGTTTTTCAAAGCATTTAGCGACTATCGGGGTGAGGGCCACTGGCCGATAGTCATTCAGACCAGTCACTGTAGAGCTTTTTGGGACTGGGATGATGGTGGCAGTCTTCAGGCAGGTGGGAACTGTCTCCAGGGTAAGTGAGGTGTTAAAGATGTCTGCCAGCACCTCACAGAGCTGATCAGCACATTCCTTCAGCACTTTTCCGGGGATGTTGTCTGGGCCAGTTGCTTTGTGCGGATTAATCCTCCTGAAGGTACTCCTTACTTCTGCTGAGGTCACGCTGAGATGCTCTTCATCCGGTGGCGAGGTGAGTCTGGTGCTGGGTGGTCTGTTCGGGTCTTCAAAGCGTGCATAGAACTTGTTGAGGGCATCAGGCAGAGATGGGTCTTTGGGGCATTGTTCACTCCTTCCTTTATAATCTGTTATGCATTTAATGCCCCTCCACATGCTCCGAGGGTCTTGTGAGATGAATTGACCCTCGATCCTCTTTGCATATGTGGCCTTGGCCCTCTTAATACCAGCAACCAGCTCTTTTCTTGTCCTACTCAGCTCCTCTGAGTTTCCAGACCTGAAGGCAGTGTTCCTGGCTTCCAGCAGGGTACGCACCTCTGCATTCAGCCAAGGTTTTCTGTTTGGGTAGCTTTTAACATTTCTGATAGTGGAGACTGTGTCAGTACATGTACTAATGTAACCCAGAACTGAGGATGTGTATTGGTCAAGATCAAGCGAACCTCCATTTTCAGCAGCTTCTCTGAAAACCTGCCTTGTGTGTAGTAAAGTGCTGTATGAATGTGTGTGTCTAGTGGAGTTCTGTATGAATGTGTGTGTGTAGTAGAGGGCTGTATGAATGTGTGTGTCTAGTAAAGTGCTGTACGAATGTGTGTAGTAGAGTGCTGTATGAATGCGTGTGT
>NW_023628112.1:0-217 GCF_014905685.2 Nematolebias whitei | reverse complement strand
AGTGCAGTATGAATGTGTGTGTAGTAAAGTGCTGTACGAATGTGTGTCTAGTAGAGTGCTGTATGAATGTGTGTGTGCGTGTGTACTATAGTGCTGTATGAATGTTTGTGTGTGTAGTAAAGTGTTGTATGAAAGTGTGTGTGAAGTTGAGTGCTGTATGAATGTGTGTAGTAGAGTGCTGTATGAATGTGTGTGTGTAGTTGAGGGCTGTATGAAC
>NW_023628111.1:0-2320 GCF_014905685.2 Nematolebias whitei | reverse complement strand
TTTATAAATCGCTTCGAAGCGATTATAGATTATGGTGATCAAACAATGTGGACAACAGTGAGCAAACCACTGCCAATAGATACGCCTCCGGAGTGTGACACAGACTGCCCAACAGCAGGTACCGCGGAAGGCACAAAGGACTCCTCAGCCGAGGACACGAGCCCGGTGAGTACTCCTCTGACATCATGTGAAACCAAAGAGACCCACCAAGTGGTCCAAACTCTGACTCAACAAGACAGCCTCCTCTGTGAGCTGGAGCAGTCAGAGTCCACCAAACACTACCTACCACTGGTAGTTAAAGGTGTAGAGATCCAAGGGTCCCACACCAACGATGCTGTTCTGTCTCTGTGGACAGATAAATCAGCAATTAACCGAGCTTTCTACGAAACCTTGGTTCACAAACACGTTGGTCTAGAACTAATTAAAAAAGCTTTCCGCTTTCCATTAGTTCCCAATAGTTCACAGGTAATGACCGCAGAAGGAGTCATTAACCTAAAACTGAACTGGAACCAACGAGAACTGGTTCACCCATTTCTCGTTATCAAAAACTTACCACATGCATCCTACATAGGCTCTGACATTTTGGTAAGGTTGGGTGTCCGCGTGGACACCATCAACAAGGTGCTGTGGTCCCTAAAACCAGCCACAAAGGATCCTCCTGTGCTAGACACAGCAAACCTTAAGGCTGGGCAGACCATTCCAGAGGCCTGCCAGGTTGCTAGCAACCAAACCACCACAGTACCACCTCAGGTGACTAACCTAATGGTGCGAATCCACATCATAGCTGGACAAGCTATTAGCCATAAACAGGCATATTTTCAACCCTCTCCTGCATTTCTCAACTTGGGACTGTCCATGGAAGCCACGAACCAAGTGAGCCTTGACTCCAGGACCACATCTATTGCTGTGTGTAACACAGGCATGGATGAGGTGCTGATCCCAAAAAACACTTTGCTAGGATGGTTGATCTCCACTGACTTTCATGATTTTGAACTAGGCATTCCATTTCTGGGAGGACTCCCAGATAATCTTGTAGTATGCCATATGCAGGATATATTCATACTTTTTCACGAGTTCTTCATTTTTCTGACTGTGTAAATGTCGTGCATTGAATTTAACAGAAATGCGAACGAGAGACGTTATTATCTTTGACCCATCAAAATGAATGCGGTCATTTATTTTCAGAATCAAAGTTTAACATCAAACATTTACATTAATTTGGCAAAATATGAAAATAATAACAGACAAGTTTCACAGATAATGGACATCAATCACACGGCGGTGACTGAGGAATTTGCTTCAGATGTTTCTAAAATATCTGTACTGATTTTAGGAGAAAGGAGAGTTTAAGATGGAAATGGAGATTTATCTTACAGAGAGATGTGTGAGGGAATTAATCTGTTTGACCAGAAACGTGCACGCTCCTTCAGATCTCAGCTTGCCCACGGTACACTTGGTCGAAAATAGAACCTTCTACCTGGTTGATGATAAAATCAGCGTCGACGTAGGGTTCCTTTCTGACTCTTTCAGCGTCTCCGTGAGGACTGCCAAACCCTTAGAGAGTCGTACGAGGTTATTCAAACAGAAGTTATAATCCCAAAACGTCTCTGCATCTGGATCCTTTAACTCTCTTCATGAGTTAGAGCTCTGTTACACTCTTACACTTTAACTCCATCACTCTTCAGCACTCTAGCACTCTCTCCAAGCAGAACCGGGAAGTTGCCACATTTTAAATGAGTTGACTTCCGGGTCAATTTAGAGCTTTCTGATTCGTGGATGGACCAGAATAGAGGTGTGGTTTGTGACGTAAGATGTTATCAAATTCAAGGGCAGAGAATGAGATTGTTTAAAAACAGACAGAAAGATTATTGCAGAAAACCAGACTTTGTGGAGTCAAACTCCTATTGTATCTTCTCAAATAGTTAAACATGACATTTCTTCTCAGTAAACATTTTAGTTGACCGAGACCTGAACTTTAACATACTTACAAAACTTGCTCATTGCAGACAGAAAAATCAAGAAATGCATATTAACCTGATTTCTTCTTTGAATGAGGAATAAAAATCATTACTTACTGTTTATGTAAAATAAAATGAGTAGTTCTCTTCAACCTGTAAGCATTGAGTGAACTAACACAATTTGATTATCAAACATTTGTAAAATAGTAATGATCATAGAGAATTGTCTTTTCTACTTGATTAATTCAAGAAAGAAAGTCACCAGATGGCTCAAACTGTATTTCTGGATGCAGATCAATGAAATAACAGTCTCTGTGTCACGGTCAGCGGCCCCCGCTGCCCCCCCATCTGCCAAGCCTCTG
>NW_023628110.1:753-2320 GCF_014905685.2 Nematolebias whitei | reverse complement strand
TTTGTTCTTTATTTTCTATTAAAATACTTATTTTTGTAATCTGCCGAATTGAGTCCTGTCTGCACTACTGGGTTCGTTCCTGACCACCAAATCCTGACATTACGACCCGACCACACATCAGAACCCAGCGGGCAGGGCTCTCTCGGCAACTCACCTTTTTCTTTTTCTCCTCCGAGCCTTCCTGTGATGAGCGAGCGTACAATCCGGTGCGGCGGGTTCTGGACCAGACCCGTCCGCCCACAAGGACATTTTGACCAGGAGGTGGAAGTCCTGTCTTCACCACTCCTGGTCCTCGAAGAAAACAGTGCTCGGCACCGGGGAAGCCACCAAACCCCTGTTTCTGAGTCCGCCTCGCCCGGCTACTCGGGATGGACGTCGGGGGAGGACGAAGAAATCGAGGATGAGTTCTGTTTTGCTCCTGTCCCCCGACTATCCCGCTGTCGCCGGGGAGGTAGAAAGCGGTCCCAGGGGCAGTCTGCGGCGCCTGGCCGGGTCTCGTCGGCTGAGCAGAATCATAGAGTTGGTTCTGGTGTTTTTGTGGGAGCTGGTCCCGCCGCCTCACCTCACAGGTTTCCGGTGGGGGCGAGGTCCAGCGTCCCGCGGGAGCTCCGGTCCACTCCTGTTCGGTTCGGCGAGTCCGGTCCACGTGACGTTACGGGGGCGGGTTCCGTCGCCTCACCTTCCAGGTTCCTGGTGGGGGCGGAATCCAGCCTCCCACCGTCACACCGTGCCGCGGCTGTCCAACCCAGTCAGACCGTGCCTCCTGGGCATTCTCCCAGCGACTCTGTGGGGGCGTGTTCCGCTGCCCCACCTTCCAGGTTTCCGGTGGGGGCGACACCTGACACCACACCCTCATTTAAAGACTCTTGCCCATCAATCACATATTCACCCCATGAACTTGCACTAATAAACCAGACTTTACTAGATTTATTTACTTCTGCTAAAAATAACCCGGACTGCTCAGATGTTTTATTTTCCCTGATGGAAGAATCTTTAGTTTCACGTCCCGGTCTCATTCAGCTCCCTGAGTATAACTGTTTATTAATAAAAATTAGGTCACTCATCACACCCAAGGTCACTTATACACACTCTGAACTCTCCTCTGCTCCTCTGACTCCTGGACCCATCACCTTCGCTGCTGTTCCGCCTGCTGAGTGCCTCGCCATTGGTGCACCTGCTTCTGTCGCCTCAGAATCAGTTTCTGTTTCCCGCCGCCGCCGCCGCCGCCGCCGCCGCCGCCGCCGCAGAAGATCAGTTCCTGCCGTCACCACAGAGGAGTCGGTTCCTGCCTCCGCTGCAGCTCTCCAGGCTCCCACGCCGTCTGCTGCAGAGCCACAGGTCTCTCCGTCGTCTGCTGCAGAGCCACAGGTCCCTCCGTCGTCTGCTGCAGAGCTCCAGACCTCTCCGTCGTCTGCTGCAGAGCTCCAGGTCTCTCCGTCGTCTGCTACAGAGCTCCAGGTCTCTCCGTCGTCTGCTACAGAGCTCCAGGTCTCTCCGTCGTCTGCTGCAGAGCTCCATGCCTCTCCGTCGTCTGCTGCAGAGCTCCAGGTCTCTCCGTCGTCTGCTG
>NW_023628110.1:484-743 GCF_014905685.2 Nematolebias whitei | reverse complement strand
TCTCTCCGTCGTCTGCTGCAGAGCTCCAGGTCTCTCCGTCGTCTGCTACAGAGCTCCAGGCCTCTCCGTCATCACCTGCAGCCAACCCTCAGGTCCTTTCGTCGTCCGCTGCAGCTCCCCTGGACTCCATGATGCAAGCTGCAGCTCCCTAGGTTCCCACGTCATCTGCGGTTCTCTCCAACTCTCCAGAGGGGTCGACGCTCTCCAACTCTCCAGAGGGGTCGACGCTCTCCAACTCTCCAGAGGGGTCGACGCTCTC
>NW_023628110.1:0-384 GCF_014905685.2 Nematolebias whitei | reverse complement strand
CAGCATCTCCAGAGGGGTCGACGCTCTCAGCATCTCCAGAGGGGTCGACGCTCTCAGCATCTCCAGAGGGGTCGACGCTCTCAGCATCTCCAGAGGGGTCGACGCTCTCAGCATCTCCAGAGGGGTTGACGCCCTCCGCTTCTCCAGAGGGGTCGACGTCCTCCGCTTCTCCAGAGGGGTCGACGCCCTCCGCTTCTCCAGAGGGGTCGACGCTCTCCGCTTCTCCAGAGGGGTCGCCTCCATGGTCGTCGCACGCTGCAGTCCTCCAGAGCCCCAAGTCCTCTTCGTCAACAGCTGTGGACTCCAAGCTCTCTTCGCCGCCAGCTGTGGACTCCAAGGCCTCTTCGCCACCAGCTGTGGACTCCAAGGCCTCTTCGCCGCCAG
>NW_023628109.1:0-2320 GCF_014905685.2 Nematolebias whitei | reverse complement strand
TGGAGAGGCTCATCAGGCTGATGGCCGCCAGGTGTTGGTAATCAGCGACCATCAGCAAGGCAGGCTGCAGGCAGTGGGATCCTTACAGTACCCCCCCCTCAAGAATCGCCACCTGGCGACCTGAGGCGCTTCTCGGGGTGGTCTCTGTAAAACCTAGAAATCAAACTGGGGTCAAGGATAAAGGACCTGGGGATCCATGACCTCTCCTCAGGACCGTACCCCTCCCAATCGACCAGGTACTAGAAACCCCTGCCCCTGCGCCTCACGTCCAAGATGGAAAGGACGGAGAACGCAGGGTGGTTGTCGATCAGGCGAGGTGGCGGAGGGAGGTCAGATGGAGGACACAGGGGACTGAGGGAGACAGGTTTCACCTGGGAAACGTGGAACGTGGGATGGATGCGCATGGCCCTGGGGAGCTGGAGGCGGACCGCAGAGGGGTTGATGATGCGGGTGATGGGAAAGGGACCAATGAAGCGGGGGGCCAGTTTGCGAGGTGTGTCCCGCAGCTTAATGTCCTTGGTGGACAACCAAACTTGCTGGCCGACCTGGTAGGCGGGCGTCTCTGAACGGTGGCGGTCAGCAAACCGTTTTGCCTGGGCTGCGGTCCTAAGGAGGGCTGCTTTGGCCTGGCGCCAGATACGACAGCAACGCCTGAAGTGGTGCTGGACGGATGGGACCGAACAGTCTGTCTCTGAGTCAGGGAACAAAGGAGGATGGTAGCCTAAGGAGGCTTCAAAGGGGGACATGCCGGTGGCAGAGGAGCGGAGGGAGTTATGTGCGTACTCCACCCAAACCAAGTGCTGGCTCCAGGACGAAGGATTAGACTCGACCAGGCAACGCGGTGTGGACTCCAGCTCCTGATTGCAGCGCTCGGCTTGTCCGTTAGCCTGGGGATGGTAACCAGAGGTGAGGCTAACGGACGCCCCGAGCGACTTGCAAAAGGAGTGCCAGACCTGGGAGATGAACTGCGGGCCTCGGTCAGAGACAATGTCCGACGGGATCCCATGGAGCCTAAACACATGGAGGGTGAGTAACTGGGCAGTCTCAAGGGCAGAGGGGAGCTTAGGGAGGGGAACAAAATGGGCGGCCTTTGAAAAGCGGTCAACAACTGTGAGGATGGTGGTGTTGCCGTCAGATGGTGGAAGGCCGGTAACGAAGTCAAGGGCAATGTGGGACCAAGGGCGACTAGGGGTCGGGAGGGGAAGCAGAGGGCCAGCCGGGGGTTGAGTACCGGACTTGTTTCTGGCACAGACAGGGCAGGCAGAAACAAAGTCCTTAATGTCAGAAGTCATGGAGGGCCACCAGAAATGGGTCTTGGTAAGGGAGAGCATGCGGTTGACTCCGGGGTGGCAGGAAAGTTTATTCGTGTGAAGCCATTGGAGAACCTGGAACCGCACGCTGGAGGGGACGAAGAGGGTGTCGGGAGGACCACCACCAGGGTCTGGTTCGGAGAGGAGGGCCTGTTGGACGGTGGCGGTGATGGGCCAAGAAAGAGAGCCCACAATGGAGGACGAAGGGATAATTGAATCTGAAGGCTCGGACGAGTCTGGTGGAGCAAACTGTCTGGACAGGGCGACAGGTTTAATGTTTTTGGAGCCCGGACGGAAAGTCAAAACAAAATTAAAACGATTAAAGAAAAGCGACCAACTGGCCTGACGGGGGGTCAGACGCTTGGCGTTCCGCAGGTAGATTAGATTCTTATGGTCGGTCCAGATTAAAAAAGGTGTCTCAGTGCCTTCCAGCCAGTGCCGCCATTCCTCGAGGGCGAGTTTGACCGCCAAAAGCTCGCGGTTGCCCACATCATAATTTCGCTCAGCTTGGGAGAGACGACGAGAGAAAAAGGCGCAGGGATGGACCTTGTTGTCCAGAGGAGACCGTTGGGAGAGGACCGCCCCAACCCCAGTGTCAGAGGCGTCCACCTCCAAAATAAACTGGTGCGCGGGGTCAGGATGGCAAAGGATGGGCGCCGAGGAAAAGAGGGACTTAAGCTTTGAGAAGGCGGCTTCAGCCTCCGGGGTCCAGTGAAAGGCTCGGGCAGTCGAAGTGAGCTGAGACAGGGGGGCGGCGACACGACTGTAATCTTTTATAAACCGCCTATAGAAATTTGCAAACCCCAGGAAACGTTGTAACTGCTTCCTGGACTCGGGAGTCGGCCAATCGACTACCGCCCTGGTCTTTTCAGGGTCGGTTCGGCAACGACCACCTTCAAAAATAAAACCGAGAAAAGCGACAGTGGAGGTGTTAAACTCGCACTTCTCAGCTTTAACAAATAATTGGTTCTCCAGCAGCCGCTGAAGAACCAGACGAACGTGGGCCGTGT
>NW_023628108.1:0-2321 GCF_014905685.2 Nematolebias whitei | reverse complement strand
GGATCCACACGCAGACGCGCAAACCACCTCTGGAGGCGTCTCATGTGTAACAAGCCCAGCGGAACCACTGTGTGAGCTGATGACATCATTCCCAACAGCTTCATGACGGAGATGGCTGTTATCACTTTGCCAGGTCTTACGTGGCGGAATCGACTTTTTAAGGTGTCGATTCTTGTTTGTGATAAGCGAGCCTTCATGGTAATTGAATTTAATTCCACTCCCAGATAAACAATTGTCTGGGCCGGGAAAATCGAGCTTTTCTTCCAATTTATGGCGAAGCCCAGGTTTAACAGGTGTGATGCCAACACCTGAGCCTGTATCAGCGCTTCCTGTCTGGAGTGTGACAGGAGCAGCAGGTCATCCAGGTAAAACAAAACTCTCATCCCTGCTCTGTGCAGTGGATGCAGGGCTGTCTCCACACACTTTGAGAACGTACGAGGCGCGAGGGAATACCCGAAAGGCAGCCTGTTGTACTGATACTTCATCCCCTGAAAGGCGAAACGCAGAAATTTTCTGTGTTTTGGGATGATCGGTATGTGAAAATAAGCATCTTTTAGATCGATGGAAACAAACCAGTCGTTTCTCTGGATGTTGTCCAACAGCTGTCTGTTTGTCAACATGTGAAACGGTCTGTTCATGATCGCTTTGTTGAAAGCTGACAGATCCAGAATCGGTCTCATCCCTCCGGTCCTTTTGGGGACCAGGAAGTAGCGTGAGTAAAACCCTGTGTTTTCCTCTCCGTTGGGAACTCTTGAGATTACGCCCTTTTATCAGAAGCTCCTGAACTTCTGCATTTAAGGCTGAGATTTGGTCTGGTGATGACAGGACCGTCTCCATAACTCCTCCGAACGGAGGGAGTCGGGTTGCAAATTGCAGCGTGTAACCCTTGCATAACACTCTGTCCATCCATCTGTCCGGCGAGCAGGTTTTTAGCCACTCTGCGTAACGTTCGTGGAGTGGACGTGCGTTTAAGTGATGTGCCGTGTTTTGAACGGATGTCATCCAATCCTCCGCCTCGACCGCCGTCATGCGTCGCGGAAAGGTTTTCCGCGTGACCCAAGGCGAGGTTTCCTCGAAAGGGCTTTTCTGCGCACGCCCGTGTGCTGTGTCTGGATCGCGGACCAACCTTCATGTCTGGGCGGGGCGGTGTGTGCCGAGGCGAAGCATGTGCCAGCTGATGACGTCGTGAGGCTGCACGTTTAACGTCGCTGTGCGAATGTTGAGAGGCGGAGGGCGTGACTTCATCAACGCCGTGCTGTCGAAGTGAAGGTTGCGAGCCTCGCGGGAGCGCACGTTTTCCCTGGAGGGACGCGCGCCGCTCTCGCTGGGGGCGGGGCTCGTCACCGGGTTCGTTCAGCTGTCTCACGCTTATGCCGCCGTGAGCTGCCGATCGCTGAGACGTGGTGGATGACGGCCGCTCGCGTTTGCTCAGGTGAGGTGTGTGTTGTTTTCGCTGAGAGCGGGGACCTCCACCGGACCCGGCCTGCGGTCCCACATTTATACCGATGTGAGCCGGTGAGCGCCGGGCAGCTGTGCGTGCATCATCAACACAGCGCCGTTTGGATGGAGGCTGCTTGCCTCGCTCGGGTGCGCGTTTAACACCGCTTGGGTGGTGATCGTGCAGGTCTGATTGATAACGAGTTATTTTGCTTACCGTGGTGTTGCGTGAGCGTCTCGTCATGTGTTGGAGCGGCGGTGGGTTTAAAAGACCTTTATTTAAGGACACCGGCTCTTTATGTGTGGAGGGATGTGTGTGCAGCGGCTGTGAGCTCATCCGAGCTTACAGACTGGCTAAAAACAGGCACTTTGATAATTGAAAAAACATTTATTTCAACTCCTGTGTCATTTATACACACATCCTCCGCAGACCGTCATTTTAAAACTTCTCCCCCGTGAGCTCTGCGATTTGTTTGCCCCGAGCGCCATCTGCAGGCGATCTCTGGGGAAACGCTGAAGTGCAGGTTGCTGGAAAGAGGGGGGGTGGTCCCTGACGGGCGGGGCTGGTGGTGGAGCTGAGCGAGACGAAGCTGCTGCTGCCGTGGAGCGCCGATGTTTCTGCCTCTGCTCACGACGATCTCTCCAGCGGGCTGGGGGACGGGATGAGCCGCGCGGCTTGATGAGATGGCGCACAGCTTCCGACATCTCCTCCGACTGCTTCGAATTCGCCAGCATGGTTTTTAAGCTGCTTCCGAGCGACGCGTCCGACGTGATGGGGGCCTCCATCAAGTCCTTGTGCAGCTTTTCCGGCAGCGAGGGAGAGTGACGAAGCCAGGTGGAACGTTGGATTACCGTCATCCACGCTGCAATCCTCGACAGGCAAA
>NW_023628107.1:0-2321 GCF_014905685.2 Nematolebias whitei | reverse complement strand
CATCACTTTGGAAATAGTGGTATGCTAGAAAACATCACTTCAGACAATATGGCAAGCTTGCAAACATCCCTTCAGACACATTGGCAAGCTTAAAAATATAACTTCAGAAATAGTGACAAGCTTGAAAATATCCCTTCAGACACATTTGCAAGCTTGAAAACATAAATTTGGACATAATTTACATGCTTGCTAACATTGCTCTGACAAGTAGGCAAGCTTGAAAACATCGCTTCAGCCATGTTTGCAAGCTTGAAAACATCCCCTTGGACATTGTGGCAAGCTTGAAAACATCCCATTCAGACATATTGGCAAGCTTGTAAACATCCCTTCAGAAACATGGACAAGCTTGAAAAGATTCCCTCAGACAGATTTGCAAGATTGAAAACATCCGTTTGGACATAGTGGCAAGCTTGAAAACATCCCATCAGACATATTGGCAAGCTTGCAAACATCCATTCAGACACATTGGCAAGCGTGAAAACGTCAATTTGGACATAGTGGCAAGCTTGAAAACATTCCCTCAGACACATTTGCAAGCTTGAATACATCCCTTTGGACATAGTGGCAAGATTGAAAACATCCATTTCAGTCATATTGGCAAGCTTGTAAACATCCCTTCAGACATATTGGCAAGCTTGCAAACATCCATTCAGACACATTGGCAAGCGTGAAAACATCAATTTGGACATAGTGGCAAGCTTAAAAAACTCACATCAGACATTGTGGCAGGCTTGAAAACATTGCATAAAGCCACATTTGCAAGCTTGTAAACATCCCTTCAGACACATTGTATAGCTAGAAAATATCCCCACGGACACATTTGCAAGCGTGAAAACATCCATTTGGACATAATTTACATTGCTCTGACAAAGGCAAGCTTGAAAACATCGCTTCAGACATGTTTGCAAGCTTGAAAACATCCCTTTTGACATTGTGGCAAGCTTGAAAACATCCCTTTCAGACATATTGGCAAGCTTGTAAACATACATTCAGAAACATGGACAAGCTTGAAAAGATTCCCTCAGACACATTTGTAAGCTTGAAAACATCCGTTTGGACATAGTGGCAAGCTTGAAAACATCCCTTCAGACATATTGGCAAGCTTGCAAACATCCATTCAGACACATTGGCAAGCATGAAAACATCAATTTGGACATAGTGGCAAGCCTAAAAATTTCACTTCAGACATAGTGGCAGATTTGAAAACATTGCATAAAGTCACATTTGCAAGCTTGTAAACATCCCTTCAGACACATTGAATAGCTAGAAAATATCCCCACGGACACATTTGCAAGCGTGAAAACATCCATTTGGACATAGTGGCAAGCTTGATAACATTCCCTCAGACACATTTGCAAGCTTGAATACATCCCTTTGGACATAGTGGCAAGATTGAAAACATCCATTTCAGTCATATTGGCAAGCTTGTAAACATCCCTTCAGAAACATGGACAGGCTTGAAAACATCCCCTCAGACATATTGGCAAGCTTGTAAACATCGTTTCAGAAACATGGATAAGCTTGAAAACATCCCCTCAGACACATTTGCAAGCTTGAAAACATCAATTTGGACATAATTTACATGCTTGAAAACATTGCTTCTGACAAATAGGGTAGCTTGAAAACATCCCTTCAGATACGTTTGCAATCGTGAAAACATCACATTGGAAATAGTGGTAAGCTAGAAAACATCACTTCAGACAAAATGGCAAGCTTGCCAATGTGTCTGAAGGGATGTTTGCAAGCTTGCCATTTTGTCTGAAGTGATGTTTTCTAGCTTACCACTATTTCCAAAGTGATGTTTTCACGATTGCAAATGTATCTGAAGGGATGTTTTCAAGCTACCTATTTGTCAGAAGCAATGTTTTCAAGCATGTAAATTATGTCCAAATGTCATGAACCAGAGGCCGGATCGCAAACAACAACAACAACCACTGAGAGGGTTAAAAGATTTATTGTGAAGTAAAGTAAAACTCTGGAGTAGGTCCGGTTCTGGGCTGGTTCCGATCTTCTGATTGGTAGTTCGTGATTGGGTAGTGTTGTAGTGGCGGGCTGCCAGTAGAAGTAGAACTGATGTTAAGGTCCACTGGAACGGAGTCCAACAGGCTTGCAACTAAAAGATAAAGGTTAGTAGATGCAGGGGGAAAGAGACTAATTGGGGAAATGAATCTGTGGGAATCAGATTCAGGGGTAAGGATAAGTCCGTGATACAGAATGAGCTTGACCTTTAATCCGTGATCCAAAAAACAGTCAGAAGGGAAAGGCAGAGTTCATACCGTGAAGTCAGTTGTTCAGCAGAAGTATCCAGTACGTGATCCAAA
>NW_023628106.1:0-2322 GCF_014905685.2 Nematolebias whitei | reverse complement strand
TCCATAGATCTGACCATTGTTCCATCACCTAACAACCATAAGGTCCTCGCTTTAGATGGTCATCCTTTAAGTCAATCTAGTCTTGAAACTGTTCCAGTCACCATGGTGTCGGCCAACAACCATTCGGAACTGATCAGATTCATTGTTATTGATTCACCCCAACTCCCAGTGGTTTTAGGTTCCACTTGGTTACGCAAACACAACCCCCAAATCGATTGGAGGAACCAAGAGATTGTAGGATGGGCTAATGAGTGTTATTCTACATGTATTCAGAGCCAACCCAGTTCACCAGCCCTTGTCACAGCCAATGAGGAGACCTATCCTAATCTAAGTCAGGTACCTAAAGAGTACCATGATTTGAAAGAGGTCTTTAATAAATCAAAAGCTACGTCCCTTCCGCCACATCGTCCATACGATTGTGGTATTGACCTGATCCCAGGTTCTACCCCCCCTCGGGGTAGATTATATTCTTTGTCTGGTCCCGAGCAAGAGTCCATGAGGAAATATATAACAGAGTCCCTCCAAGCTGGTATCATTAGACCTTCAGCATCCCCCGCTGGTGCAGGTTTTTTCTTTGTAGGGAAGAAAGATGGGTCACTTCGTCCATGCATTGACTATAGAGAACTTAACAAAATAACCATAAAGAACAAGTATCCTCTGCCCCTCATGAACTCTGCTTTTGATATAATCCAAAATGCTAAGATATTCACCAAACTGGATCTTCGCAACGCTTACCATTTGGTCAGGATACGGCGGGGAGATGAATGGAAGACGGCTTTTAATACCGCAGATGGCCATTATGAATATCTTGTTATGCCATTCGGCCTCACCAACGCTCCTGCCGTTTTCCAAGCCCTGGTTAATGATGTCCTTCGTGACATGATTAACATTTACGCTTTTGTTTACCTTGATGACATACTTATCTTTTCACAAGATAGCATTTCTCACCGTCGCCATGTCAGAGCTGTCTTAACCCGCCTTTTACAGAACAACTTGTTTGTCAAGGCAGAGAAGTGTGCTTTCCACCAAGTGTCCACCTCATTCCTTGGGTTCAACATTTCTCCAGGTCAAGTATCCATGGAACCCGGGAAGGTATCAGCGGTGGTGGATTGGCCCAAGCCCAAGGATCGTAAACAGCTGCAAAGGTTTCTCGGTTTTGCAAATTTTTATAGGAGGTTCATTAAGAACTACAGTTCAGTTGCAGCTCCTCTTCATTTTCTCACCTCATCTAAGACCAAGTTCATCTGGGACTCCGTTGCCAACCAATCATTCCAGAAGCTCAAAACATTGTTTTCCTCTGCTCCAATCTTGCACTCTCCAGACCCCGAGAAACAATTCATTGTGGAGGTCGATGCATCCAGCACCGGGGTGGGCGCCATCCTCAGTCAGCGCAGCACAGATGGTAAGATCCACCCCTGTGCTTACTTCTCCAGGGCACTCTCCCCCGCTGAGAGAAACTACGACGTGGGAGACCGTGAGCTTTTGGCAGTCAAGATGGCCCTGGAGGAATGGAGGCACTGGCTGGAAGGTGCGAAGAAGTCCTTTTTGGTATGGACCGACCATAAAAACCTGGAGTACCTTCGCACAGCAAAGAGACTCAATCCCCGTCAGGCCAGGTGGGCTATGTTTTTCTCTCGGTTCAGTTTCACCCTCTCTTACAGACCCGGGCCCAAGAATGCCAAGCCGGATGCCCTGTCCCGGGTCTTTGAGGTCAAGGAAGGGCCCTCAGAAGAGGTCGAGTTCATCCTGCCTGAGACCGTACGTCTTTCTTTGACTCAATTAGAACTCGATCTCCAACAAGTCCAACTCTCCGAGCCACGTCCACCCACCTGTCCTAGGGGGCGCCTGTTTGTCCCCAATCAAAAGGTAAAAGAGGTTCTTGAATTATGCCATTCATCAAAGTTGTTCTGTCACCCAGGAATCACCAAGACCCTCCAACTCATTCGCGCCCGATTCTGGTGGGCTACGCTTACGGAGGACACCAAGTACTTTGTCAAGTCATGTCCCGAATGCAATCGTGCCAAGTCTTCCAATCGCCCACCTGCCGGGCTGCTACGACCCCTGCCAATTCCTTCACGCCCATGGTCACATATTGCTATGGACTTTGTGACTGGATTACCCCCTTCTGAAGGTAATTCAGTGTTATTGACCATTGTGGACCGTTTTTCTAAAATGGTCCACCTGGTTCCTCTCCCCAAGTTACCTTCTTCCAAGGAGCTCAGCGTTATCATGGCCAAGGAGGTTTTCAGGCTCCATGGGCTCCCCCAGAACATTGTGTCTGACCGAGGTCCCCAATTCATTTCCAAGTTCTGGAGGGAGTTT
>NW_023628105.1:568-2323 GCF_014905685.2 Nematolebias whitei | reverse complement strand
CAGGTTTGTTTTTTTCAGGAGAGGCTGGACAGCAGCATGTTTAAAGGATTTTGGCACCACGCCAGTGGATAAACTACTGCTTACTATGGCAAGAATGGATGGACCTAGAGTTGGAAACACCTCCTTTAATAGTCGAGGGGGGACCACATCAAAGGGGGAGCCAGAAGGTTTCAAGTTGCACATGACCTGCTCTAGAGAAGATAGAGTGATGGGTTCAAAATGGTCAAAAGGAGCTACAGATTGAGGTGGGATGGATGGGTCATGAGTTGGAGGGGAAATGAGAGCCCTGGTGGTCGCAATTTTTTCCAAAAAGAAATGTAAGAAGTTGTCGCACAGCTCAGTCGAGGCTTCCAGAGGTGATGGTTCAGTGAGGTGGAGAACAGAGTTTAGGGTGGAGAAGAGGACACGTCGGTTGTGAGAGTTTGAGGTAATTATATCAGAGAAGAATTTTGATTTAGCAGCTTTCACTGTTTTCTGATAACGGTGCCAACTTTCTTTAAATATCTGGAAAGAGACCTGCAGCCTGTCTTTCTCCACTTTCGTTCCGCCCTTCTACATTGCTGCCTAACGGCCTTGGTGACGTCACTTAGCCAAGGTTCTGCTTTGATTTTTGATTTTTTTTGTTTTAACAGGCGCAACATGATCCAGAGTCTTTAAGCAGACAGAGTTGAACTGGGATGTCAGCTCCTCAGTGGTGATGAGAAACACTGGGGCCTGCATTATCATTTCAGAGTTATAAACATCTGTGAAACATACGGCAGTGAAGTGGTTAATGGCCCGAGTCCTACGTGCAGGAATGCACGACTTAGGAGTTAGATGGGGGAGGGTGAACTCAAACTGGACTGGCATGTGGTCTGAAAAAACATTATCACCAATAACAAGATTATTAACAGACATATCATGAGTTAAAACAAGGTCCAGTGTATGTCCACGCTCTTGGGTGGGACCGTTTATATGTTGAGTTAAATTAAATGAGTCCAATAAATCTAAAAAGTCCTTAACCAAGGGCTTCTCCTGACAGCACACGTGCAAATTAAAGTCCCCAATAATGAAAAGATGCTCATATTTTGGTGTGATTTCAGACAAGAAGTCAGAAAACTCATTTATGAAATCCTTAGATCAAGGTGGGCGGTAGACGAGCGCAAATAACGTTGCAGGTGATTGTCCGAGTTCAAAGACGCTCAGCTCAAAGCTGGCACGGGAAACTGGGATGGGCAGTTGTTTACAGTCAAAAGTTGATTTGAATATTGTTAATAATCCACCACCGCGCCGGCCTGATAGCCGCGGGGCATTAAAACACAGACAGTTCGGTGGCAGTAATTCCGTCATGGCGCTGGACTCACCCGGAGACATCCAAGTCTCTGTGATACACAGAAAGTCCAAATCGTGCTCTTGAAAGTAATCCCAGAGGATAAAAGTTTTGTTGGAAACAGATCTTGCGTTGACCAAACACATCCGGATATTGTCCAAAGTGGAGCTAGCAGCGATGGAGTTAGCTCGCGCTAATGGCCACAGGTTTTCAATAACAGCCCCTCCTGGTCGGTCCGAGCTGCGCACCGGCTGACAACTAAAGCTGGTTACCTGGTCCGGGCACACAGGAAGCTGGCGATGGAAACCATGACCGCTAGCTGGAGAGGAAGATGCAGCGCGCAGAGCTTTCAGCTTCACCAGCTGACCAGCACGTTTTCCCCGGTGTTTGAAGCGAGATCTCCGGGCAGGCAGGGGAGGAGCTCAGCGAAGGTAAACTGGCACGTC
>NW_023628105.1:0-468 GCF_014905685.2 Nematolebias whitei | reverse complement strand
GGGAGGGGGGGGGGTCCAGAGGTACGCTGATAATGGTCCAGATAAGCGACTTCAGTGCCAGAAAAACTAAGATTTAAAAGTTGTTGTCTGTCATACACCAGCAGAGAGTTGTCACAGATGTGAAATGCAAAAAACCAAAAATAATCCGAATAACATCAGCAGAGGTGGATTGCAAGACATGTACACGGGCGCCATCTTATCGGAAGTCTTACCGGATTTAGGGAGAAGAACAGGGCGCACTGAGTGTTCTCGCGGGGGGGGGGGGGGGGGGGGGGGCATCAGGTCTACTTCTGTTCTCCCAAACCTGTTCCAGATTTGCAATATCAGATCTGGATGAAGAGTCCAATTTCTGTCCAGAGGGCCTCCTCATGACTCAATATCTGCTCCTCTGGTTAGAATGCCTGGGATGTACGCTGCTCTAATAGAGCGTAAATGTGTGTGTGCCCAACAATGCGGAACCCTGGCTGC
>NW_023628104.1:0-2323 GCF_014905685.2 Nematolebias whitei | reverse complement strand
ATGTACATATACACACACACACACACACACACACACACACACGTACCTTCAAAATAAGGCTGTTTTAATAAACTCCCAAATTATTTTTTAAATGAAAATTGAATGATTATTATTTAATAAAATTAAAACTCAGATAAAAAAAAAACAAAAAAAAAAAAATATAAAATGTAAAGCAAAAGGAAAAAACATGTTTACCAGAGCAAATGAAATTACTACCGGAATAAATAAAAATGTTATAATCCAAAAAAGTTTGTAAATGAAAAACACTAACTAAGTGTATATTATGAAAAAAAAAAATGATCAAAAATAATAACAAATTTAGGGTTTAAAAAAATAAAATAAAAAAATAAAAATCTACTGGAGCAAACTAAATTACTACCAGAGTAAAAGAATTGATTTTACAATAAAATAAATATTTTAAAGGAATATAATTTTTTTATCTGAATCCAACTGATTTTTTTAATGTATATTATTTTTATGAAGCGATAACAAAAGTGTGCCGGCGTGACGTTTCGGCTCTTTACAGAGCCTTCTTCAGGCAGTGGCACACTTAACTGAAAGTAAGAATTGGTCTGCAGTCCAATCTGATGTTGCTCCCTTGGTGTCTCATGAGCAAGTGGCTTCTGCCCTGCCCCTCCTCTCTTTTTATACTCCGTAGCCTATCCAAGCCACACCCCCTGTAAGAAGCCCATTGGTGTGTATGTGGCTTTTACCGGTGTGGTTGGACTAGAGCCATTTGTGTGTAAAAATTAAATAGTTTTTTGTAATTTTTAATGAAATTTTTATTTTTTTTAATTCTTGCAGATATACTGATTTTGAAAAAAAAAATGATGTCCCATTATGTCTATTTTATATTCATTTTTGAAAATAAACAAGCTTCTACGGTTTTAGGCCATGACCAAGAAAATGTCTTATTTGGCTCCACAGTTTAGACGTCAATATTAGGATTATGGTTAAGTTTAGGTTTAGGGTTAAAGGTTAGGTTTAGGGTTAAGGTTAGGTTTAGGGTTAAAGGTTAGGTTTAGGGTAAGGGAGTGTTGGGTCCTTGTCTCACAAATTCTACTTTAGCGCTGTGCAAATGACAGTGTAGCAGCATAAATGGTGTGCTGCCATTTTAACATGGTCAATTGCGGCTTCTGTATAAAAGCACGTCACTCCTGTCTGGCGTACACTGCATGCGTCATGACGTCTGCTTGCTTCCGCTGCTGATAACCATTCTCCGGTAAGCTCGGCTAATGTTTGTTTTTCTTTGAGCAGTAGTTTGCCTTTAGCTGCTAATAAACTAGTTTGTTTTCTTAACGTTCAGTCTAGCCTCTTCTCTGCTGTGCCTCCTGGGTATAAGACCGGTCCGTCTGTTGTGTGCCAAATTAATGGCTTGAAGGTAAGGGTTAGCCTAGCCTGCTACCGCTTACCTGTTACTGTAAACAAATGCTTATTAGACTGTTCTGTTACAGCTGCATGATCCAATTTATACAGCAGCTCTATTATAAGATTGTGCTGTAACATACAAATTTGCAGGTAGGCAATATGAGATTCTGTAAATTCTGCTGTCAATGGTTGAGTTTAATAGTGACGATCTGCTCCATTTTTTTAGTTTTCAGATGAGCCTTCTCCTGCTGTTCAGCTGGATTCTGCTCGCTGCTGTTTTGCCTAGAGGAAAAAAATATGAAACTAACTCGGGCCCTTGCCCTACTGGCTGAGGCTTTGATTTTAATTAACTGAGTGCACCACTTAATCTGTTATGAAATATTGTGACGCAGCTGTTTCATTAAGGCTGTTTGTTCATTTTTATTTTTCAGGGACTGAGACTTCGTGTGGTGGCGGTGTCTCGCTTTGTGTGTGGAACACTCCTTTTCTCTTTTGTAGTTTAGGTGATCCCTCTTCATTCACTGGATGTGGTCTCCTTGTCTTTACAGCCCCCCTCCCCACTAGTAAGCCTCAGTCTCACCTGATATTTTAGTGTTTTTTTTAACTCCAGCATAGCTGTGTTAAACAATTACATGCAGTCAACAATTTTCTGGTATTGCATGTTTTAAAATACTTTTTGAATAATTTTAACTTGTGCAAATTACCCCCACAATAAATTTGGTAAAGTTTATTTGAATCTTGTCTCCTTCCTCCAGTAGAACAAACTTACGTGTCCTTTTATTTCCTGGAGTATAATCCCAGGTGGCGTTGTTGTTTTTCACTCATTGCAAATTGACTAAAGAATTAACATTTTCCATTATAACGTTCATATTCAATTTTAAAAGATAACCACTCCCTCAGTGCTACAACAGGTTTTGGGCAAAATGTGTGGGGTATGGCCTGATAAGGACAAGGC
>NW_023628103.1:0-2324 GCF_014905685.2 Nematolebias whitei | reverse complement strand
ACCTCTATTCCTGGTCCATCGACCAATCAAAAGCTCTCAAATGACCCAGAAGTCGACCCATTTAAAATGTGGCAACTTCCCAGTTCCCAGTTCAGCTTAGCCTTGAACGGTTTGCTAACCGTTCAAGGCTAAGCTTTTTACTCTCTGTCTGTAATGTTCCTGCGGCCAGACTTTTCAGCTCTTCATGTCTTTGAATTTCATCGAGTTGTTGTAATTGCTGTATTTGTGTACCAATAAGTGGAGTTGTTAAAATATGTAAGGCCCCCAAAATGATATCATCATTTGTTGGTTTTAAAAGGTTCTCTTCTTCTTCTTCGCTTGCCATTTTTCTTCTATTTAAAGATTAAACAGGAGAATTTTAATGTTTTAGGTTTTTCAAAATAAATAAAATCAGCAAAGTCTCTTTGTCTGATATATTTACTTTTATTTAGTGATTTATCAATTAAACGTGCACTATCCTTTTAGCAAATGAGTAAACTTTTTCCAACTTTGTGAAAATCTGTAACTGTTTCTATTTTTAAAAAGTTAATGTTTATTTTGTACCTTAGTTTTAAGGGATTACCAGTGAATAAAAACTTTTTGGTAAATGCTCTTTGCATAAATACCTTATAACTTTTAAAATGCAAGATAACAGTATTTATTCAGCTTTGAGGAACGTTTATTAACTCAAAAATGCCTTTTAGAAAAATAAAAACGTTTAATTTCACTATTTAACCTAAAAAGCGAGTGAAAACCTGTCTTCTCAAGTTTGTCCAGAAGATGTCAGAACAACCTTAATAATTTCAACTCAGACACTGTTTGTGTTGTCCAGTAGGGGTCGCTATGACTTCCTATGGCGTTCGGTTGACATCCTGTTGTTAGCCGCTTAGCTTAAAGTTAGCTTCGGCTAAACTCGGTTAAAATCAACATTTCTGAACAAATTTTTTACACAAACGTGGCAAAATTTCAACAAGCACGACTTTATAACATGGACATGAGTTCTGTGGAACAATATTGCAGCTTTATTTAGTGATTTTAAGCGTAGTGAAGGCTCCGGTTGTTAGCTGTTAGCTTAAAATTAGCATCGCTAGCGTTGTTTAAAAACATCATTTAATGACGGATTTTAAACTCTAACGTGGCAAAATTTCAGCGAGTATGCTTCGAAGCACTTAACCAGCGTGTCAAAATCACTTTAAAGCGCTTTTTTAGCTTTGAAAAGCAGATTTTATTTCCCTATGAAAACGAATTTTCATATCCGGGTCACTGACTGACACGTCAATCAGCCAATGAGAGAGCGGCACAGGGTGACTGACATCCTGTTCCAGCCAATGAAAGCGTTCCACGGCAGCTATATTCAACAAATCAGGAAACGTACGCAGCACTTAGCATGATAGATTAGCGTCAACTTTTTCGTCTTGTAAACTGTCAAAATGCACTTTTTCTGTTAAAAATTGTAACGAATAAGCTCTCAGCTTCATTGAGTCGGCGCTCCGGTCTTAAAATGTCTCTACAACCATTTAAAACAACTCGTTCGAATTTTTCAGAACCGAGCCGGTCCCACAGAACCTCCGTGGTTTGGACCGTCTTTTAAACAGAATAACGTTTCACAGATCAAAGCCAGCTTAGCAACACTTAACAGCGTACAATTTCAGCTTTCACAAGACTCAATGACACAATCCCAGCTTTAAAACATTGCCAGCGTAACACAGCGTAAAGTTGCAGAGCCGAGCTCCAAGCGCGCAGCTCCGGCTGCGTTTCAATCACAGCTGATAAACTGTTATTTTTCTTATATGCCAACATGTAAAAAATCAATCTTTACACGAATTCACAGTCATTTATGAGCACGTTACGAGCCACCAATGTAGTATGACAATATAGGGAAATATATACATACTTTTCACGAGTTCCTCATCTTTCTGACTGTGTAAATGTCGTGCATTGAATTTTAACAGAAATGCGAACGAGAGACGTTATTATCTTTGACCCATCAAATGAATGCGGTCATTTATTTTCAGAATCAAAGTTTAACATCAAACATTTACATTAATTTGGCAAAATATGAAAATAATAACAAACAAGTTTCACAAATAATGAGCTTCAATCACGCGGCGGTGATTGAGGACTTTGCTTCAGATATTTCTAAAATATCTGTACTGATTTTAAGAGAAAGCAGAGTTTAAGATGGAAATGGAGATTTATCTTACAGAGAGATTTGTGAGGGAATTAATCTGTTTGACCAGAAAACGTGCACGCTCCATCAGATCTCAGCTTGCTTCCGGTACACTTTAGTCGAAGAAGAAACTGTTACCTGGTTGACGATAGCTCAATGTCGGTATAGAATCCTT
>NW_023628102.1:0-2324 GCF_014905685.2 Nematolebias whitei | reverse complement strand
TGTATATATGTGTATATATGTTTATATATATATATATATTTATATATATATATGTATATATATAAATGTGTGTGTGTATATATGCATATGTATACATATGCATATGGATAATATATGTATGTGTATATATATATATATATATATAAATACAAATATATGTGTGTGTGCTTGGCAAAGATTTTTTTAAAATTGCGATTTATTGCATTTATGCACAAAATTAAATTATGACTCAACGACATTGAGAGTATTTTTAAGGTAGTATATACAGTAATTAAGGTTCAATACATTAACAAAAGGCAGTTTTTAACAGCAGTGTTCACCTAGCAAATAAAGTGTTTCTAGTAGCATTAACACGAACATCATATCAAATATGAAACCAAAGCTATTTGCCTGGACAATAATGTTTCTAGTTTATTTTTGTAAGGATGGTACCATTTACTGGCCCTGTTTGTGTCTGTGTGTCCCTTGTGTGTTCTCTTTAGTTTAATTGATGCCACCCTTGTCTCGTCACAGCTGTTTGTAATCACGTCTCGTTTTGTCCTTGTATAAAAGCTGTCTGTTCTGTCTTATTCCTTGTCGGGTCGTATTCGTTGGGTCTCTGTGTTCTCCTGCGTTCTCCTGCGTCTCCCCTGAGCTCCCTGAGTCCTTCCTGAGTTTCCCTATGAGCCTTCTGTGTTCACGTAAGTTTTGCTGCCACGTCAGCTGTTTATTTTGTTCCTTATTTCACTATTAAAATACTTATTTTTATAATCTGCCGAGTTGAGTCCTGTCTGCACAACTGGGTTCGTTCCTGTCCACAAAATCCTGACATTACGACCCGACCACATATCAGAACCCAGCGGGCAGGATTCTCTCGGCAACTCACCTTTTTTTCTTTTTCCCCTCCGAGCCTTCCGTTCATCCTCCCGTGATGAACGACTATAATCCGGTGCGGCGGGTTCTGCACCAGGCCCGTCCGTCCTCAAGGACATTATGACCAGGAGGTGGAAATCCTGTCCTCTCCACTCCTGGTCCTCGAGGAGAACAGAGCTCGGCACCGGAAAACCCACCAGGCTCCTGTTTCTGAGTCCGCCTCGCCCGGCTACTCGGGATGGACGTCAGGGGAGGACGAAGAAATTGAGGATGAGTTCTGTTTTGCTCCTGTCCCCCGACTATCCCGCCGTCGCCGGGGAGGTAGAAAGCGGTCCCGGGGGCAGTCCGCGGCGCCCGTTCCTGTCTCGTCGGCTGGGCAGAATCATAGAGTTGGTTCTGGTGTTTTTGTAGGAGCTGGTCCCGCCGCCTCACCTCACAGGTTTCCGGTGGGGGCGAGGTCCAGCGTCCCGCGGAAGCTCCGGTCCACTCCTGTTCGGTTCGGCGAGTCCGGTCCACTTGACGTCACAGGGGCGGGTTCCGTCGCCTCACCTTCCAGGTTCCTGGTGGGGGCGGAATCCAGCCTCCCACCGTCACACCATGCCGCGGCTGTTCAGCCCAGTCTGACCGTGCCTCCTGGGCATTCTCCCAGCGACTCTGTGGGGGCGTGTTCCGCTGCCCCACCTCCTAGGTTTCCAGTGGGGGCAACACCTGACACCACATCCTCACATAGTGACACTTGCCCGTCAATCACATATTCACCCCATGAACTTGCACTAATAAACCAGACTACTAGATTCATTTCGCACTGCTAAAAATAACCCGGACTGTTCAGATGTTGTTTTTTCCCTGATGGAGGAATTTTTAGTTTCACGTCCAGGTCTCATTCTGATCCCAGAGTACAACCGTTTATTAATAGAAATTAGGTCTCTCATCACACCCAAGGTCACTAATACACAGTCTGAACCCATAATCCATCCTGCACCTATTGGCACCACCATCGCTTCTGAACTTTCCTCTGCTCCTCTGACTCCTGCACCCATCATCTTTGCCGCTGTTCCACCTGCTGAGCTCCTCGCCGTTGGTGCACCTGCTCCTGTTGCTTCAGAATCAGTTTCTGTTTCCTGCCGCCGCCGCCGCCGCAGAAGATCAGTTCCTGCCGTCACCGCAGAGGAGTCGGTTTCTGCCTCCGCTGCAGCTCTCCAGGCTCCCACGCCGTCTGCTGCAGAGCCACAGGCCTCTCCATCATCTGCTACAGAGCCACAGGCCTCTCCATCATCTGCTACAGAGCCACAGGCCTCTCCGTCGTCTGCTGCAGAGCTCCAGGCCTCTCCGTCGTCTGCTGCAGAGCTCCAGGTCTCACCGTCGTCTGCTGCAGAGCTCCAGGTCTCTCCGTCGTCTGCTGCAGAGCTCCAGGCCTCTCCGTCATCTGCTGCAGAGCTCCAGGCCTCTCCGTCGTCTGCTGCAGAGCTCCA
>NW_023628101.1:0-2325 GCF_014905685.2 Nematolebias whitei | reverse complement strand
TATTTCTAATGTATTCACATAAACCATTTTCTGACAGGCCCCTATAACAAAATGCTAATAGAATCCACATGAATTAAAGTTCTCCATCGCTGTAATGGTTTTCTATCATTTTGAACGTTGCCAGGATGGATTTCTGTTATCTGTAAAAATGAGGAGGGTGAATAAAAAGTGTTTTGTTGTGGTCCTGGTAAAGCCATATAATTAATGATGATACAGGGATGAAATTGATGCTGCTTTCAACCATTAAAGAGAACCAGAGCCACAGTTTGACCCAATCAGAGCAGAGCAGGGCGGATCATATTGTCTGGTTCAAAGTGAGCCCAGGTGTGAGAAGCAGGGAAACTGCAGGTGAAAGCTCACCTGCAGCATTCACCTGCAGCAAGCCAGGTAGGTCACCCCACTACCTTAACTGAACCGCCTGCCCCTTTATGAAGGTGATGACGTGTAATAAATTAATAAATGTCTACGTATTAAACGTGACAAATTCACTGCAGCCAGGGGAGAAACATGATCACCCCCCACTCCCTTCTCCCACTCCGTACCCGACATCCAGGGAGTTTTGTATGTAAAATTATTTTAAACGTTAATGTGTTTCGAGCAAAGAAATAACTGAGTGAGTTCCAGGTGTTTGTGGTTTATCATAAATATCTAAATAAGTAATTTATACATGTTATTTTAACAACAACAAAGTGCTGTGGCTGTGTGGATGTGCTAAACTTGATTGTATTTAGAAACGCACTGAGAGGTATCTGCACTGTGTACTGTGATAAATTTAATTCAATAAATGATCAAAAATGAAAAAGAAAAAAAAAAAACATATAAAAAAAAACTACTACTACTCCGTAAACATAATCCATAAGAATACAGTAATACTTTTAGAGAAGAAATCTATCTAGAAAAAAAAAAAAGTTAATATATTCTCTTCCAAGGACTTTTTTGTGCTATAAGAAACAATAATAATCTGACAACCTCTCTAAAAGTAAACTACAGAAAAGTTATTCAAAATCCCTCTCTTCCTTCTGAAACCACTTGTCATGATGGTGCAGCTTAAAGTCTTCTTACAACTTAAACTTTATTAAATAACTTTATACAGTGTACATTTACTAAGATCATGTACACAGTACAGGTATACTTTGAACTTTTACTAAGGTCATTTACACATATGGTGTGTACTATTACCAAAGTCATGTACACTTATACTGTTACATAGTATACGGTGTACTTTTGCTAAGGTCAAGTACACAGCACTCCACTTTACATGAAAACCTTTGAGAAGGAAAAAGCTCTTAAATTTGTGGTGTGTGTGTGTGTGTGTAGAAGAAATTTCAGTAAAAAAATTCTCTGCTTTAATCCATGAATCGAGTTTATCCAGGTTTCTTTGCTAAACCTCTTAAAAAACAAAAACAAAAAAACAGCAACATTGTAGTTCAGTTCAAATTCACAACATTGGTTTATTCCTTTTTATGTCTTTCAGACATGACATCAGCATGGCATTTGTTTAATGAAGAGCAGTGCATGTCTGATTGAGGATTCAGTGAATATTGAACATTGATAATTTAATTTTGTTTTCACATAAACTAAAAACACATCAGGCATTGCTTGACCCGAACAATACACACAACAAAGTGAAACCAACACAGACAGATAGCAATTGCAAATAGCTGTTGCTCATTCTAATATCTGCTCAAACAACTTGTAAATCAGTACCATTGGTATTTTGAAAAAAAGAACAAATAAAACATGGTTTTATCACGCTGGTTTTATCTGTTTTTGGAAGATAACTTGGACAGGTGGAGGTATGCAATTGAAAGAAGAGGAATGAAAGTCAGCCATAGTAAAACAGAGTTCATGTGTATAAATGAGAGGGAGGCCGGTGGAACAGTGAAGCTACAAGGAGCATAGGTCACAAAGGTGCAGGACTTCAAGTACTTGGGGTCCACTGTCCAAGAAAAAGGGAAATGTGGTAAAGAAGTGAAAAAGAGAGTCCAGGCAGGACAGAATGGATGGTGAAAAGTTTCAGAAGTGATTTGCAACAAAAGGGTGTCAACAAAGGTCAAAGGAAAAGTTTACAGGACAGTGGTGAGACCAGCTGTATTGTATGGTCTGGAGACAGTGGCATTGACAAAAAGACAGGAGAAAGAACTGCAAGTAGCAGAAATGAAGATTCTAAGGTTCTCTTTAGGAGTGACAAGGCTGGATAAGATTAGGAATGAGATCATCAGAGGTACAGCACAGGTTGAACAACTGGGAGATAAAGTTAGAGAGGCCAGACTGAGATGGTTTGGACATGTCAAGAGGAGGAACAGTGGGTATATTGGTAGAAGG
>NW_023628100.1:0-2325 GCF_014905685.2 Nematolebias whitei | reverse complement strand
AGAGTAAAAGTTATCAAAAGCTTTCGGTTTCGTTTTGTTAAAGGGGCGTGGCCAGGCCTCAAAGTTGAG
The DNA here is from genome assembly GCF_014905685.2 of Nematolebias whitei. Taxonomy (NCBI): domain Eukaryota; kingdom Metazoa; phylum Chordata; class Actinopteri; order Cyprinodontiformes; family Rivulidae; genus Nematolebias; species Nematolebias whitei. The sequence goes on along the minus strand of NW_023628100.1, from coordinate 2,256 downwards.
CTTCACGCCATAAATTTCCAAACGTTATAACTTTCAACTTGAATGACAGATTTGCACCAAATTTGGCATGAGTCATCCCTCTCCCATGCCCGACGATACCCTGAGGTCATATTGTGACGTCATCAAAGCCCCGCCCCCTCAGAACAGGAAGTGACTTTTTTTTATTGGAACGCTCCTTCTTTGACACCCTTGACATAATCAGGATGATCCTGTGTTAGAAGACAGATAACATGGTCTGACTTGATTTAAACAACAAAACAGTTATAGCTGGAGAATGTGGGCGTGGCGCCATGGCGAATTAAAAAGTGACGCCGTTGCAATACGTTTGGCTCTAAATTGCACAGATTTGAGCCCAGGTGAACCAAAATCACTATGATTGATCATTATCCACCTCTGAACAGGTTTCCATGATAAGTGGCCAAGAACCTCCACAGCGCCACCTACATTCTTCTTACAGTTATATCTCAGTGATACAACATCCGATCTGAACCAGATTTTTGGTGTGTCATTACTGAGAACTGATGGACATTTTAGTTTTGTTGTTTAATATTTGACTCAAGGGCGCCCCCTACATTATTCAAACTGTTTTGTCTCAGTGATATATCAGCCGATCTGCACCAAATTTATGGTGTATTATTATTTAGCCCTGGTGGACATAGTAGTAATGTTTTTTAAATTTTGACTCTATAGCGCCCCCTACAATCTTGCAACAGTTATATCTCAATGATATATCATCCGATCTGTACCAGATTTTTGGTATATTATTAAGTAGCCCTGATGGACACACTAGTAATGTTTTTTAACTTTTGACTCTAGAGCGCCCCCTATAATATTCCAACCCTTATATCTCAATGATATATCATCCGATCTGCACCAGATTTTTATGGCATAATGTGTGACCATGTCTAAACACATTGTTAGTGTTGTTTAAAATTTGACTCAAGTGCGCCCCCTAGATTATTCAAACTGTTATATCTCAGTGATATGTCATCCGATCTGGACCAGATTTTGGGTGCATCATTACTGAGAGCTGATGGACATTTTAGTTTTGTTGTTTAATATTTGACTCAAGTGCGCCCCCTAGATTATTCAAACTGTTATATCTCAGTGATATGTCATCCGATGTGGACCATATTTTTGGTGTGTGATAAGTAAGCACTTAAACACGCAATGGTATGGTGGTTTTACTTTTGACTCAAGTGCGCCCCCTAGGTTAATCAAACTGTTATATCTCAGTGATATATCGTCCGATCTGCACCAGATTTTTGATGCTTGACTAGTGAGGACTTATGGACACAGTGATGTTGTTGTTTAATATTTGACTCAAGTGCGCCCCCTACATAAATCAAACTGTTATATCTCAGTGATATATCGTCCGATCTGGACCAGATTTTTGGTGCTTGACTAGTGAGGACTTATGGACACAGTGGTGTTGTTGTTTAATATTTGACTCAAGTGCGCCCCCTAGATTATTCAAACTGTTATATCTCAGTGATATTTCGTCCGATCTGCACCAGATTTTTGGTGCTTGACTAGTGAGGACTTATGGACACAGTGGTGTTGTTGTTTAATATTTGACTCAAGTGTGCCCCCTACATAAATCAAACTGTTATATCTCAGTGATATATCGTCTGATCTGTACCAGATTTTTGGTGCTTGATTAGTGACGACTTATGGACACAGTGGTGTTGTTGTTTATTATTTGACTCAAGTGCGCCCCCTACATTATTACAGTTGTTATATATGCTGTTGCAGCTGATGTTAAAGGTTCTGTGAATGCGCACTCCGGAAAATGGGCGCGTGACAGTAGCGTGAGCATTCTCAATGGCGACCGGGAAGAGTAGCTCGAGTTCCCGCGGTCGCCATGAGGCCGCAGCGGCGCTTAGCTGCGAGGGCCTTCAACGCTGCTTGCAGCTTTAATTATTAGGCCCGAGCAGCAAAGCGCTGCGAAGGCCTATTGTAATTGTGTCGTTTCTTATTATTATTATTTTTCTTGGGACTTTTGGGACGCATTTTTGGAGGCCTTAGCATATCCCAAAACTCACCAAACTTCACCAAAACTTGTCCCCCTAGTAAAATTTTTGAACTGTAATGGATCCAAAAGTGGGCGTGGCCAAACTGCTCCACAGCGCCCCCTAACGTGAGATATGAAAACTGGTAAGTCATAGAGAGCTGAAATTTGGTACATAGGTAGAACCCACCGAATCAAGAAAAAAAGTCTCTTGGAGGTATGCCTTAAACCCAACAGGAAGTCGG
>NW_023628099.1:918-2325 GCF_014905685.2 Nematolebias whitei | reverse complement strand
ATTTGAGGTCATCAGGGTCAGATCAGGGTCAGATCAGGTTCACTACAGTCCCCCCTTTGGAAATCATCACCTGTCCATGGGGATGAATTCCAACCGTGAACTTAGACCTTCAAATGTCCTTGAGCTTGATGTAATCCAGCAAGGAGGACCAAGTCAAAAGTAATCCAGCAAGGAAGACCAAAGTCAGAAGTAATCCAGCAAGGAAACAAAGTCAAGGTAATTCCACAATGTTCTTGGTATTCCATTGTGTTGATTATAATTCCATATCGTCTCGATAATTCCATTGTAGCAATGCTTTAACCCCTTGGAAACAGAGTCTGTAATCCATTGGAAAAAGTCATATAATCCACAACGGTAAATCCACAACGATTGGAAGTGTTGATTAATCAGCATACAGAGGGGTACCCTTGGGTTGAACTGAAGAAGCGGCCACTGGATGAAGAGTGGAGACCAACGTCAGGATTGCAGGTCGCCTCCAGCGAAGGTTGTCTCCAGCGACGTCCAGCCTGTGCCGTTCTGGTTCAATGTGTCATGCAATTATGTGGTTTAAGGTGGGCTTATGAAGGGGATTTTACATAAGGCCTTAAACTATATGCATCTGGTGTGTAAGCTATTATGGTTGGGAACAGCTACAACTACCAGTTAAGGGGTGGAGAATGCTGAAAAGGGGTAACTACAGGGGTTTATGCCTATAGAAAAGTGTTCCAAACTATTTTTCCATTTCTAACTTGGTTTAAGTTAGCTTTACATGGTAAAATATAGTTTGGTGCAATTGTCTGTTGTCTTTTAGACGAACGACTTGAGATTGGGTGTTTGGTTTTCCCATAAATGTTTTGGAAGTCTATGGCGAGACTTATCAAAAAGAATTAGCTATCCCCCCGAATAGAATTGTTCGAGTAGGTTTGGCTTAAGCGTTGTGAGGTCAATGTAGATTATGGTACTCAAGGTAGCAATAATATACATTGACTCCGCAAAGATTGCAATTTAATGAATGAACTGCATGTTGGCATGGTCAAAGGCTTCTTAGTCTCTAACTTACTACACAACAAAATTCATTCTTACCTCAGAAACAATACCAAAATCAACTAGACAACGTTTCAGCACCGACAAGAGTAGTGACTAAGCATCTAGAAACATCGTTTCACAGCTTCTCCTCACCCTGGTTGCCAGATTTCAGTCACGCTGTCCCGTTTTATCAAGGGTAGGTCCTGTGAATTTAAACTATGGTTAAGTTTATTATCCATTAGTTATCTTCTGCTTGGATGACCCTTGTTCCCACGAGGTCAGATTTGGTGAGATCTTTGTCTCCTAAGGAGTTATTGCACGCCTTGTGTTGTTTAACCTGGTTTCGATGTACCCATTTAACAGTTGGCTCTTTTTGGCCTTTACTGATTTTTATCTGGTAGA
>NW_023628099.1:0-818 GCF_014905685.2 Nematolebias whitei | reverse complement strand
AACGTGTAGTACCAGACCCTGTCTCCCACTTGGAGTTCCTCGTAAGAGGCCTTTTGGTCGTAGTACGCTTTGCGTCCTTCAGCTGATTTTTCCAGGTTTTTCTGTGCGAAAGCAAAAGTGTTTTTAAGGTGTCTTTCCAAGTCTTTCATGTATTGTTGTGTGGTGTAGGCTGTTGCCATGGCAGCATCGCCTGGTTGGTACAACAGGTGCAGAGGGAGAGTCATTTGTCGACCCGTCATCATCTCGAAAGGAGCGATGCCAGTCGACGTGTGTGGAGTGGCCCTTATGGCCATGAGGACCAGAGGGAGTTTCACGTCCCAGTCCTTGTGGTTTGCGGCTACGTATTTTTTCAAAATACTCACCACAGTCCTGTTTGCTCTCTCAACCTGGCCTGAAGCCTGTGGGTGGTAGCCAATATGGAAGTTGGCTTTGACGCCTAGCGTCTTCCACAGTTCCTTCATTACTTCACCTGTGAAGTGTGTACCTTGGTCTGAGTTCACCCTAAGGGGAAGTCCAAACCTTGAAAATACATGATTCATTAACAACATAGCAGTGGTTTGTGCTGTGTCATTAGGGGCTGGTAGACATTCTACCCATTTGGTAAACGCGCAGGTTACCGTGAGAAAATATTTATTTCCTCTAGAGGTCTTAGTGAGTGGTCCGACCCAGTCAATCTGGAGGTCCGACCATGGAAATGCAATGCCTCTACTATGCAGTGGTGCTCTGTGAAGTGGTCTGGATGGTTGAAACTGGCCACAGATCAGGCACCCTTTTATGTAGTCCTTGACATCCTTTTTCATTCCAGGCCAATAAGCAAT
>NW_023628098.1:0-2325 GCF_014905685.2 Nematolebias whitei | reverse complement strand
GCTCAAGACCATGGCCTCGGATTTGGAGGAACTGATCTTCATCCCGGCCGCGTCGCATTCGGCTGCGAACCGCTCCAGCGAAAGCTGTAGATCACGATCTGATGAAGCCAATAAGACCACATCATCTGCAAAAAGCAGAGAAGCAATCCTAAGGCCACCAAGACGGATCCCCTCAACACCTTGGCTACGCCTAGAAATTCTGTCCATAAAAGTTATGAACAGAATCGGTGACAAAGGGCAACCTTGGCGGAGTCCAACTCTCACCGGGAACAAGCCCGACTTACTGCCGGCGATGCGGACCAGGCTCTGACACCGGTCATACAGGGACCTAAAAGCCCGTATCAAAGGGCACGGTACCCCATACTCCCAGAGTACCCCCCACAGGGCCCCCGAGGGACACGGTTGAACGCCTTCTCCAAGTCCACAAAGCACATGTAGACTGGTTGGGCAAACTCCCACGCACCCTCCAGGACCCTGCTGAGAGTGTAGAGCTGGTCCAGTGTTCTAGGGCCAGGATGAAAACCGCACTGCTCCTCCTGAATCCGAGGTTCGACTATCCAACGGACCCTCCTCTCCAGAACCCCCGAATAGACCTTACCAGGGAGGCTTAAGAGCGTGATTCCCCTGTAGTTGGAACACACTCTACAGTCCCCCTTCTTGAACAGGGGGACCACCACCCCGGTCTGCCAATCCAGGGGAACTTCCCCCGATGTCCACGCAATATTGCAGAGTCGCGTAAGCCAACACAACCCTACAACATCCAGAGCCTTAAGGAACTCTGGGCGAATCTCATCCACTCCTGGGGCCCTGCCACCGAGGAGCTTTTTAACCACCTCGGTGACCTCAGCACCAGAGATTGGAGGGCCCGACCCAGAGTCCCCAGGCTCCGCTTCCTCAGTGGAAGATGTGCCGGTGGGATTGAGGAGGTCTTCAAAGTATTCTGCCCACCGACCTACAACATCCCGAGTTGAGGTCAGCAGTACACCACCCCCACTATAAACAGTGTTGGTGGCGTACCGCTTTCCCCCCGTGAGACGCCGGATGATGGACCAGAATCGTCTCGAAGCCTTGCGGAAGTCGTTCTCCATGGCCTCTCCGAACTCCTCCCATGCCCGAGTTTTTGCCTCAGCAACCACCCGAGCCGCATGTCGCTTGGACCCATCAGCTGCTTCCGGGGTCCCACAGGCCAAAAAGGTCTGATAGGACTCCTTCTTCAGCCTGACAGCATCCCTCACCGACGGTGTCCACCATCGGGTTCGAGGGTTGCCGCCACGACAGGCACCGACAACCTTGCGGCCGCAGCTCTGGTAAGCCGCCTTGACAATAGAGGCACGAAACATGGTCCACTTAGACTCAATGTCCCCCACCTCCCTCGGAACATGTTCAAAGTTCTCTAGGAGGTGGGAGTTGAAACTCCGTCTCACAGGAGACTCTGCCAGACGTTCCCAGCAAACTCTCACAATACGTTTGGGTCTGCCAGGTCTGACCGGCATCCTCCCCCACCATCGGAGCCAACTCACCACCAGGTAGTGATCAGTTGACAGCTCCGCCCCTCTCTTCACCCGAGTGTCCAAGACATGTGGCTGCAGATCAGATGAGACGATGACAAAGTCGATCATCGAACTGCGGCCTAGGGTGTCCTGGTGCCAAGAGCACATATGGACACCCTTATGTTTGAACAAGGTGTTCGTTATTGACTATCCATGACGAGCACAGAAGTCCAACAACAGAACACCACTCTGGTTCAGATCAGGGGGCCGTTCCTCTCAACCACACCCCGCCAGGTCTCACTGTCCGACTATTTCTAGCCGGAACCTCTCAGCCTCACACACCAGCTCAGGCTCCTTCCCCACCAGTGAGGTGACATTCCACATCCCAATAGCCAGCTTCTGTAGCCGAGGATCAGACCGCCAGGGTCCCCGCCCTCGGCCACCACCCATCCCACATTGCACCCAACCCCTTTGGCCCCTCCCACAGGTGGTGAGCCCATGGGAAGGGGGACCCACGTCTCCTCTTCGGGCTGTGTCCGGCCGAGCTCCATGGGTATAAGCCCGGCCACCAGGCGCTCGCCCGCATGCCCCACCTCGAGGCCTGGCTCTAGAGTGGGGCCCCGGTGACCCACGTCCGGGCAAGGGAACACTAGGTCCATTTATTTGTGTCATTATCAGGGTCTTTGGGCTGCACTTTGTCTGGTTCCTCACCTAGGACCTGTAAGTAAGTAAGTAAGTAAGTAAACTTTATTTCTATAGCACTTTTCACAGACCAGGGTCACAAAGTGCTGCACAAAATAAAATAATAAATTAAAAACAAACATACAAAACAATA
>NW_023628097.1:0-2326 GCF_014905685.2 Nematolebias whitei | reverse complement strand
ATGCACCAAACGGCAGTTCAGATTATCCACCCTTTCTGGAGTCCTTAGAGGGGGTACTGGAAAGTGCACCTTCTGGGGACTCCCTTGTTCTGCTGGGGGACTTCAATGCTCATGTGGGCAATGACAGTGAGACCTGGAGGGGTGTGGTTGGGAGGAACGGCCCCCCTGATCTGAACCAGAGTGGTGTTCTGTTGTTGGACTTCTGTGCTCGTCATGGATTGTCAATAACGAACACCTTGTTCAAGCATAAGGGTGTCCATATGTGCTCTTGGCACCAGGACACCCTAGGCCGCAGTTCGATGATCGACTTTGTCATCGTCTCATCTGATCTGCGGCCACATGTATTGGACACTCGGGTGAAGAGAGGGGCGGAGCTGTCAACTGATCACTACCTGGTGGTGAGTTGGCTCCGATGGTGGGGGAGGATGCCAGTCAGACCTGGTAGGCCCAAACGTATTGTGAGGGTTTGCTGGGAACGTCTGGCAGAGTCTCCTGTGAGACGGAGTTTCAACTCCCACCTCCGGGAGAACTTTGAACATGTTCCAAGGGAGGTGGGGGACATTGAGTCTGAGTGGACCATGTTTCGTGCCTCTATTGTCGAGGCGGCTTACCAGAGCTGCGGCCGCAAGGTTGTCGGTGCCTGTCGGGGCGGCAACCCTCGAACCCGATGGTGGACACCGTCGGTGAGGGATGCTGTCAGGCTGAAGAAGGAGTCCTATCGGGCCTTTTTGGCCTGTGGGACCCTGGAAGCAGCTGATGGGTACCGGCAGTCCAAGCGACATGCGGCTCGGGTGGTTGCTGAGGCAAAAACTCGGGCATGGGAGGAGTTCGGAGAGGCCATGGAGAACGACTTCCGCACGGCTTCGAGACGTTTCTGGTCCACCATCCGGCGTCTCAGGGGGGGGAAGCGGTATGCCACCAACACTGTTTATAGTGGGGGTGGTTTGCTGCTGACCTCAACTCGGGATGTTGTGGGTCGGTGGGCGGAATACTTTGAAGACCTCCTCAATCCCACCGGCACGTCTTCCACTGAGGAAGCGGAGCCTGGGGACTCTGGGTCGGGCCCTCCAATCTCTGGTGCTGAGGTCACCGAGGTGGTTAAAAAGCTCCTCGGTGGCAGGGCCCCAGGGGTGGATGAGATCCGCCCAGAGTTCCTTAAGGCTCTGGATGTTGTAGGGTTGTGTTGGCTTACGCGACTCTGCAATGTTGCGTGGACATCGGGGGAAGTTCCCCTGGATTGGCAGACCGGGGTGGTGGTCCCCCTATTCAAAAAGGGGGACCGTAGAGTGTGTTCCAACTACAGGGGAATCACGCTCTTAAGCCTCCCTGGTAAGGTCTATTCGGGGGTTCTGGAGAGGAGGGTCCGTCGGATAGTCGAACCTCGGATTCAGGAGGAACAGTGCGGTTTTCGTCCTGGCCGTGGAACACTGGACCAGCTCTACACTCTCAGCAGGGTCCTGGAGGGTGCGTGGGAGTTTGCCCAACCAGTCTACATGTGCTTTGTGGACTTGGAGAAGGCTTTCGACCGCGTCCCTCGGGGGGCCCTGTGGGGGGTACTCTGGGAGTATGGGGTACCAGGCCCTTTGATACGGGCTGTTAGGTCCCTGTATGACCGGTGTCAGAGCCTGGTCCGCATCGCCGGCAGTAAGTCGGGCTTGTTCCCGGTGAGAGTTGGACTCCGCCAAGGTTGCCCTTTGTCACCGATTCTGTTCATAACTTTTATGGACAGAATTTCTAGGCGCAGCCAAGGTGTTGAGGGGATCCGTTTTGGTGGCCTCAGAATTGCGTCTCTGCTTTTTGCAGATGATGTGGTCTTATTGGCTTCATCAGATCGTGATCTACAGCTTTCGCTGGAGCGGTTCGCAGCCGAATGCGATGCGGCCGGGATGAAGATCAGTTCCTCCAAATCCGAGGCCATGGTCTTGAGCCGGAAAAGGGTAGAGTGCCCTCTCTGGGTCAGGGAGGAGGTCCTACCCCAAGTGGAGGAGTTCAAGTATCTTGGGGTCTTGTTCACGAATGAGGGAAAAATGGAGCGTGAGATCGATAGGCGGATAGGTGCAGCGTCTGCAGTGAAGCAGGCGCTGTACAGGTCTGTCGTGGTGAAGAGAGAGCTGAGTCAAAAGGCGAAGCTCTCAATTTACCGATCGATCTACGTTCCCACCCTCATCTATGGTCACGAGCTTTGGGTTGTGACCGAAAGAATGAGATCTCGGATACAAGCGGCCGAAATGAGTTTTCTCCGCAGGGTGTCTGGGCTCTCCCTTAGAGACAGGGTGAGAAGCTCGATCATCCGGGAGGGACTCGGAGTAGAGCCGCTGCTTCTCCA
>NW_023628096.1:1889-2326 GCF_014905685.2 Nematolebias whitei | reverse complement strand
GAGCCACAGGCCTCTCCGTCGTCTGCTGCAGAGCCACAGGCCTCTCCGTCGTCTGCTGCAGAGCCACAGGCCTCTCCTCCCGCAGCAGCAACTCCCCTGGTCTCTCCTCCCGCAGCAGCAACTCCCCTGGTCTCTCCTCCAGCAGCAGCAACTCCCCTGGCCTCTCTGACATCAGCAGCATCTCCCCAGGCCTCTCCGACAGCAGCAGCATCTCCCCAGGCCTCTCCGACAGCAGCAGCATCTCCCCAGGCCTCTCCGACAGCAGCAGCATCTCCCCAGGCCTCTCCGACAGCAGCAGCTTCTCCCCAGGCCTCTCCGTCTCCTGCTGCAGTTTCCAAGGTTCCCTCGTCTCCTGCTGCAGTCTCCCAGGTTCCCTCGTCTCCTGCTGCAGTCTCCCAGGTTCCCTCGTCTCCTGCTGCAGTCTCCCAGGTTCCCTC
>NW_023628096.1:1124-1789 GCF_014905685.2 Nematolebias whitei | reverse complement strand
TCGTCTCCTGCTGCAGTCTCCCAGGTTCCCTCGTGTCCTGCTGCAGTTTCCAAGGTCCCCTCGTCTCCTGCTGCAGTCTCCCAGGTTCCCTCGTCTCCTGCTGCAGTCTCCCAGGTTCCCTGGTCTCCTGCTGCAGTTTCCAAGGTTCCCTCGTCTCCTGCTACAGTTTCCAAGGTTCCCTCGTCTCCTGCTGCAGCCCTCCAGGCTCCCACGCCGTCTGCTGCAGCCCTCCAGGCTCCCACGCCGTCTGCTGCAGCCCTCCAGGCTCCCACGCCGTCTGCTGCAGCCCTCCAGGCTCCCACGCCGTCTGCTGCAGCTCTCCAGGCTTCCACGCCGCATGCTGCAGCTCTCCAGGCTTCCACGCCGCCCGCTGCAGCTCCCCAGGTCTCCTCGTTGCAATCAGTGTTTCCTCTGGTTCTGTGTTTTGGACGACCTCCCGGCCGCCCCCCTGACCTGGCCCGGTCTGATGGACAGCCTCCCGGCCGCCCGCCGGAACAGTGGCTCTTAGGGACGATCCCTTGATCGTCCAAATCCCTCGTGTCCTTTTTCTCCTCGTTCTCTTTGGCTCCTCGTGTCCTCGTTCTCTCCTCGTGTCCTGTTTTCTCTGGCTCCTCGTGCTTTGTTTTTCTCTGGCTCCTCGTGTTTTGTTTTTCTCTGGCTCCTCG
>NW_023628096.1:0-1114 GCF_014905685.2 Nematolebias whitei | reverse complement strand
TCTCTGGCTCCTCGTGTTTTGTTTTTCTCTGGCTCCTCGTGTTTTGTCTTTCTCTGGCTCCTCGTGTTTTGTCGTTCTCTGGTTCCTCGTGTTTTGTCGTTCTCTGGTTCCTCGTGTCCTTGTTCTCTGGCTCCTCGTGTCCTTGTTCTCTGTTTCCTTGTGTCCTTGTTCTCTGGTTCCTCGTGTCCTTGTTCTCTGTGGTTCCTCGTGTCCTTGTTCTCTGTGGTTCCTCGTGTCCCCTTCTCTGTGGTTCCTCGTGTCCTTTTTCTCCTCGTGTCCTCGTTTTTCTGGTTCCTCGTGTCCCTTCTCTGTCCCCTCGTGTCCTCATTCTCTGGCTCCTCGTCCTCTGGTTCCTCGTGTCCTCGTTTTCTGGTTCCTCGTGTCCTCGTTTTCTGGCTCCTCGAGTCCTCGTTTTCTGGCTCCTCGTGTCCTTTTTCTCTTTGGCTCCTCGTGTCTCGTTCTTTGTGATCCCTCGTGTATTTTCTCTGGCCCCTCGTGTCCCTTTTCTGGCCCCTCGTGTCCTCGTTCTCTGGTCCCTCGTGTCCTCGTTCTCTGGTTCCTCGTGTCCCTTCTCTGTCCCCTCGTGTCCTTTCTCTGGTCCCCGTGTTTTCCTCGGGCCCTCCACCCTTGCAGTGCCACCCTCCACCCACCCTAGTCCTTCGGGAGGGGGGTCTTTTGGGGACGCCTGGAGGTGTCCTTGGGGGGGGGGGTACTGTAAGGATGGTACTTTTCTGTGGCCCGGTTTGTCTGTTTCCCTCGTGCTTCCTCATTAGTTTCCATTGTTGCCACCTGTGTCTCGTCCCAGCTGTTTGTCATCATGTCTCGTCTTCTCCCGGTACTTAAGCCATCCTATTCTGTCTTGTTCTTCGTCGGGTCGTCTTGGTTGGGTACGCTTCCTTGGGTCTCCTGAGTCTCTCCTTGTCTTCCTGGTCCCTCGAGTTCCCCGTGTCTCCTGAGTTCCTCGTGCCTCCTTCCTTGTTTATGTAAGTTTTGCTGCCCCGTCAGCTTGTTTATTTTGTACTTTTCATTTATCATTAAAAACCTATTTTTGTATATCTGCCGAGTTGAGTCCCTGTTCTGCACTCTGGGTTCGCTCCAGACACAAATCCTGACA
>NW_023628095.1:0-2326 GCF_014905685.2 Nematolebias whitei | reverse complement strand
ACAGTATCAAGCATAGACAGGTAGAAAAAGAAAGAAAAACAAGTTTATTTAAGCATACAGCATGTATTTGTCTTACCAGCAGTTGTTGTCCACAACAGCTTGGAGGACATAGGATGGCCAGCCTTTACGGTTAACAAAGTCTTTATATCCATCAGAGGGGGGAAGAACCGGGATGTGTGATCCATCGATGAGACCCATAATATGAGGGATGTGATGGGAAGCCTCAAAAGCTCTGGCGATCTCCAGTGCCTCCATGTCAGTTGGTGCTCGGATCAGCTGTTTAATTGGCCCTCTCACCATGCTTTTACAAAACATGTACACACAATTTTTAACACTGCTCTTACTTATTCCAAATTGATTTGCAATGACTCGCTATTCGGCACAGCTGCCCAGTTTATACAGAACAACTGCAACTCGCATCATGAGCGGAATTGGAGTTCTAACAGTCACCTCTTCTGGGGCTAAATGACTCTCCATCAAAGTGCACAACTTTGTGAAAGACAGATGTGTCATGCGAAAATTCTGCTTCCACTCCTGGTCGGTGAACTGCGTGAGGACCACACGCTCCCACCAGTCTTTACTTCGAACTTTCATCCACTGGTTTCTGGTCGTTTGTGGAGGTAGTGGCAGCAGCATTAAACTTGCCGGCAGCAAAGAACTTTCTCGGATGTATTTTTCCTTCCGCGCTCTCATCCTACGAAGAAAAAAGACTAAAAGCATGCGTTGCTTCGCCTGTAGCTCAAGCAGGGAGTGCAGTAACAACTCCATCACAGTCATTAAAACCTGTCGCGGGTCCATTTTTGTCGCTCAAGTGTGTTTACGTTCGTCCCGGAAAGAGAACTTCTTCTTCTATGGTTTACACGGAAGTAACTTCTTCTTCGGTGGTTTTTTAAGGAGAGTTTACCACTCTGCGCATGTCAGTACTTCTGTTCAGAATCAAAGCCCGTTGCATGTAAACGCACATCGTGAACGGATTGTGCCCATGTAAACGATACATTTGAATTATTCAAACAGAACACATTTCAATCCAGTCAAAGAATTCTGCGCATATAAACATAGCTAGTGTTTGAACTAACACAATTTGATTATCAAACATTTGTAAAATAGTAATGATCATAGAGAATTGTCTTTTCCACTTGATTAATTCAAGACAGAAAGTCTCAGGATGGGTCAAACTGTATTTCTGGATTCAAATCAATGAAATGACAGTTTCTGTCCATCTGGTCAGTTTTGACATCAGGCTTAGTCCACTACAGTGTTGTGTGTGAAACATGTTCACACAACTCAAGGGGCATATATTATAAGAATTCATTCTTCTTCTGCTGCCTTTCATTTTATTTCGGTGATTGTATATTTTTTTTTCTTTTCTTTAAATTGTATTATATTTGTTGTTTGGATGAAATGAAATGAATAAATAAAACATACATACATACAACTCACTGTGGCTCTTTCAGTTTCTGCCTTCACATCTGCTCTGGAGCTCATTTACAGCTCAGTGCTGCCACCTGCTGGATCCACTCACAAACTACATGCAGGAACATCTGCACACATCTGGCGTCACCATCCAGCTGATCTTCATCTCTGCACTCTGAGTTCACATTCCACTCTTTTGATCCATCAGCATCATTTTTAGGACTTTTAGGATTTTTAGGACATTAATGAAAGGATCACCCTTTCATTAATGTCCACTTACAGGACCAGCTGCTTCTTTGTTTGTTTGTTTGCGTAAACAATGCTGCAGGGTAAACAAATTGCCCGTTGGAACTAATAAAGTCGTCTGATAGTTGGATTAAATGACAAAATACAAAAAAAACTAAAGATTTCACAAACATGAACTAAATTTAAAGTTTTCTTTAAATGATTGGACTTTATAGCTCATTAAATGTAATTATCAGTGTGTTGTAAAACGTGCACTTTATGACAATGTCATGTGACTCAGATCAAAGTCAAGTTCTTTGGACCAACAGAATCTTTAAAGTGGATTCAAAGTGACAGAAGTTCAGTGTGAGGAGAAAGATCTGCAGCTGGATCCTCTTCAGACTCCCTGAACCTCCTGCTGGATCTCAGCACGTTTGATCCACAGGAAGAACCTCTTGTGGTTCTGAAAAGTCCTCCAGCTTCAGAACAGAACTTCTCCCAGTTTGTGCTGAACTCATCCAAAGCTAACCAGCATGCTAACGTTAGCCACAGCAGAGCTGAACTTTAGCTGCTGAGTGTTTTCTTCTGCTGTTTTCTCTCCTTTCTGTTCACAGGTTCAGTGTTTGCTGTGAGACAGATTAAATTAGATTAGCAGTGAGATTATTTACCACAACCGCAGCCTCTTAAG
>NW_023628094.1:0-2326 GCF_014905685.2 Nematolebias whitei | reverse complement strand
TGTAGCTGTTAGCATCTGTAGCTGTTAGCCTCTGTAGCTGTTAACATATGTAGCTGTTAACATCTGTAGCTGTTTACGTCTGTAGCTGTTAGCATGTGTAGCTGTTAACAACTGTAGCTGTTAGCATGTGTAGCTGTTAGCATCTGTAGCTGTTAACATCTGTACCTGTTAACATCTGTAGCTGTTTACGTCTGTAGCTGTTTACATCTGTAGCTGTTAGCATGTGTAGCTGTTAACATCTGTAGCTGTTTACGTCTGTAGCTGTTAACGTCTGTAGCTGTTTATGTCTGTAGCTGTTAGCATGTGTAGCTGTTAGCATGTGTAGCTGTTTACGTGTGTAGCTGTTTACGTCTGTAGCTGTTAGCATGTGTAGCTGTTAGCATATGTAGCTGTTAACATCTGTAGCTGTTAACATCTGTAGCTGTTTACGTCTGTAGCTGTTTATGTCTGTAGCTGTTAACATCTGTAGCTGTTAACATATGTAGCTGTTAACATCTGTAGCTGTTTACATCTGTAGCTGTTAACATCTGTAGCTGTTAACATATGTAGCTGTTAACATCTGTAGCTGTTAGCATATGTAGCTGTTAGCATCTGTAGCTGTTATCATCTGTAGCTGTTTACGTCTGTAGCTGTTTACATCTGTAGCTGTTAGCATCTGTAGCTGTTTACATCTGTAGCTGTTAACATCTGTAGCTATTTACATCTGTAGCTGTTTACATCTGTAGCTGTTTACGTCTGTAGCTGTTTACGTCTGTAGCTGTTAGCATCTGTAGCTTTTAGCATGTGTAGCTGTTAACATCTGTAGCTGTTTACGTCTGTAGCTGTTAACGTCTGTAGCTGTTTATGTCTGTAGCTGTTAGCATGTGTAGCTGTTAGCATGTGTAGCTGTTTACGTGTGTAGCTGTTTACGTCTGTAGCTGTTAGCATGTGTAGCTGTTAGCATATGTAGCTGTTAACATCTGTAGCTGTTAACATCTGTAGCTGTTAGCATGTGTAGCTGTTTACGTGTGTAGCTGTTTACGTCTGTAGCTGTTAGCATGTGTAGCTGTTAACATCTGTAGCTGTTAACATATGTAGCTGTTAACATTTTTAGCTGTTTACATCTGTAGCTGTTAACATCTGTAGCTGTTAACATCTGTAGCTGTTAACATATGTAGCTGTTAACATCTGTAGCTGTTTACATCTGTAGCTGTTAGCATCTGTAGCTGTTAGTGTCTGTAGCTGTTAACATGTGTAGCTGTTAGCATGTGTAGCTGTTAGCATGTGTAGCTGTTAACATCTGTAGCTGTTAATATGTTTAGCTGTTAACATCTGTAGCTGTTAGCATGTGTAGCTGTTAGCCTATGTCGCTGTTAACATCTGTAGCTGTTAGCATGTGTAGCTGTTAACATCTGTAGCTGTTTACGTCTGTAGCTGTTAGCATGTGTAGCTGTTAGCATGTGTAGCTGTTAACATCTGTAGCTGTTAACATCTGTAGCTGTTTACGTCTGTAGCTGTTAGCATGTGTAGCTGTTAGCATGTGTAGCTGTTATCATGTGTAGCTGTTAACATCTATATCTGTTAACATCTGTAGCTGTTAACATCTGTAGCTGTTAACATCTGTAGCTGTTAGCATGTGTAGTTCTTAACATCTGTAGCTGTTAACATCTGTAGTTGTTAACATCTGTAGCTGTTAACATCTGTAGCTGTTATCTGTTAACATCTGTAGTTGTTAACATCTGTAGCTGTTAACATCTGTAGCTGTTAGCATGTGTAGCTGTTAGCATGTGTAGTTCTTAACATCTGTAGCTGTTAACATCTGTAGTTGTTAACATCTGTAGCTGTTAACATCTGTAGCTGTTAGCATGTGTAGCTGTTAGCATGTGTAACTGTTAGCATGTGTAGCTGTTAACATCTGTAGCTGTTAGCATGTGTAGCTGTTAACATCTGTAGCTGTTAACATCTATAGCTGTTAGCATCTGTAGCTGTTAGCATCTGTAGCTGTTAACATCTCTAGCTGTTAGCATGTGTAGATGTTAACATCTGTAGCTGTTAACATCTGTAGCTGTTTACGTCTGTATCTGTTTACGTCTGTAGCTGTTAGCATGTGTAGCTCTTTACGTCTGTAGCTGTTAGCATGTGTAGCTGTTAGCATGTGTAGCTGTTAGCATCTGTAGCTGTTAACATCTGTAGCTGTTAACATCTGTAGCTGTTTACGTCTGTAGCTGTTTACATCTGTAGCTGTTAGCATGTGTAGCTGTTAGCAACTGTAGCTGTTAGCATGTGTAGCTGTTAACATCTGTAGCTGTTAGCATCTGTAGCTGTTAGCCTCTGTAGCTGTTAACAT
>NW_023628093.1:0-2326 GCF_014905685.2 Nematolebias whitei | reverse complement strand
GTGTGTGGAGTGGCCCTTATGGCCATGAGGACCAGAGGGAGTTTCACGTCCCAGTCCTTGTGGTTTGCGGCTACGTATTTTTTCAAAATACTCACCACAGTCCTGTTTGCTCTCTCAACCTGGCCTGAAGCCTGTGGATGGTAGCCAATATGGAAGTTGGCTTTGACGCCTAGCGTCTTCCACAGTTCTTTCATTACTTCACCTGTGAAGTGTGTACCTTGGTCTGAGTTCACCCTGAGGGGAAGTCCAAACCTTGAGAATACATGATTCATTAATAACATAGCAGTAGTTTGTGCTGTGTTATTAGGGGCTGGTAGACATTCTACCCATTTGGTAAACGTGCAGGTTACCGTGAGAAAATATTTATTTCTTCTAGAGCTCTTAGTGAGTGGTCCAACCCAGTCAATCTGGAGGTCCGACCATGGAAATGTAATGCCTCTACTATGCAGTGGTGCTCTGTGGAGTGGTCTGGATGGCTGAAACTGGCCACAGACCAGGCACCCTTTTATGTAGTCTTTGACATCCTTCTTCATTCCAGGCCAATAAGCAATCTGTTTTAATGCTTTCAGCGTGGCATTGTTACCCTTGTGTCCTGCGGACGGAAGGTCATGTGCATGAACTAACATCACCCCCCTGTGGTCATGGGGGACCACGAACACGGGTGAGGACGTCCGTCCATGAGCAAAAGTCAGGATGCCCTTAAGTAGTTTTAACTGTTTGCGCAGCTGAAAGAGGACTTTATGGTCTGGATTGGAATCCAGTTCGCCTTTCGATGGAGTGTATTTGTCTGGGTCAGTCAGATACCGTATCATCGAGTTAATCGCAGGATCCAACTTCTGAAGTTGGATGATGTCTGGGTCAGTCAGTATCGGGCGTACAGAAACTGTGTTATCAGCAGGTTTAGCTGCAGCTTGTGCACGTGTGACTGCCATTACCTCAGCTGTAGGTTGTGTCGACTGAGTGTTGAGTAGCCAGGAGGGGTCAAAGGACCACGTGGGCCCGTCAACGGCTCCTCCCTTGGCTAGGGAGTCTGCAAGGTCATTGTAGTGTTTGTCATCGCCTGGGACTCTGGAATGTCCTGGAACTTTCTTCCAGAAGATTTGTAGATCATGTGATGTCACCTAGTGATCACATGTCATGAAAAGCTCTTTGTGTTTGACCACCTTTTTGTTACTTGTGAGAAAACCGTTCTGTTTCCACAGAGCGAGATGACACAAGAAACTAAGTCGAGCATAGTTAGAGTCAGTGCAGATGACTAGCGTCTGGATGGAGCGTTCCACTGCCATCCGTAGGCCTATTAGGATTCCTGCTATCTCAGCGTACTGAGAAGACTGAGAGCCTAATTTATAGCCAAATGTTACCTGTTCTTGGTCCTGGAGGAGGACTCCTCCAACACCTGCTTTGCAGATTTTCTCGTGGTGGAATGAGCATCCATCCACGTACAATGTCGCCATATCTTGACGGAATGGGATTAAGAGCAGGAGGTGCACCAAAATCCTTCTGAGGTGATGGCGGGTGACCTGGACTCTGACCTTGTTCGTCTTTGAGTTCCAGACAAGCTCGCCCCACGTCAGAAATCTTATTTGTTGCTACGGCTAGTTTCTCCTCACAGGCTTTTATGCGTTCCTGTGATGTTTGACATTCACTTTGTAAACGCACGCCTTGTTGTACTAACGCCTCCTTTTCCAATCTGCATTCGTTCAGAGCTTTTGATGTGAGCTGCAACTGTTGTTGTAGCGTATCGTTGTCTGAACACAGCGCTTGGTACTTAATCTCTCTTACCTTCATCTTCTCCTCATATGAGTGAGCTTGCAATGACAGCTGAGCTCGTGAGAGCTCTCTGTCACGTTGTAACTCATTTTGAAACTGAAGGAAGCGTCCTTCAAGGTTCCGAAACATCTCGATTTTCTCTGCATATTGTTTAGTCAGCACGTCATTTCGTTCAACCTCTTGGTCCAATCTGTCCTTGAGCAGCACAGAAAGTTTTGCTAACCGTTCAAGGCTCTGTTTTTTATTCTCTTTAACCGTGGCTCCTTTTGCTAAACTTCTCAGCTCTTCAGCTCTTTAAATTTCATCCATCTCGTTTAATGTCGCACCAATTATCGGGTCTGTTAAAATATGTAAAGCTCCCTGGATTATATCATCTTCTGACTGGGAGTCTGAAGGGTCAACGTTTACCTCTGCCCCTGCCATCATCTTTTATTTAAAAAAATTAAATAAGAAGATGTCGTGTTTTAGGTCGTAAAACAAATCAGAAAAGTTTCCTTTTTCTGTTATATTTACTCTTATTTAGTGTTTTAGCAATTAAACGTGTATTTTCTTTTCA
>NW_023628092.1:0-2327 GCF_014905685.2 Nematolebias whitei | reverse complement strand
TATTTCTAATGTATTCACATAAACCATTTTCTGACAGGCCCCTATAACAAAATGCTAATAGAATCCACATGAATTAAAGTTCTCCATCGCTGTAATGGTTTTCTATCATTTTGAACGTTGCCAGGATGGATTTCTGTTATCTGTAAAAATGAGGAGGGTGAATAAAAAGTGTTTTGTTGTGGTCCTGGTAAAGCCATATAATTAATGATGATACAGGGATGAAATTGATGCTGCTTTCAACCATTAAAGAGAACCAGAGCCACAGTTTGACCCAATCAGAGCAGAGCAGGGCGGATCATATTGTCTGGTTCAAAGTGAGCCCAGGTGTGAGAAGCAGGGAAACTGCAGGTGAAAGCTCACCTGCAGCATTCACCTGCAGCAAGCCAGGTAGGTCACCCCACTACCTTAACTGAACCGCCTGCCCCTTTATGAAGGTGATGACGTGTAATAAATTAATAAATGTCTACGTATTAAACGTGACAAATTCACTGCAGCCAGGGGAGAAACATGATCACCCCCCACTCCCTTCTCCCACTCCGTACCCGACATCCAGGGAGTTTTGTATGTAAAATTATTTTAAACGTTAATGTGTTTCGAGCAAAGAAATAACTGAGTGAGTTCCAGGTGTTTGTGGTTTATCATAAATATCTAAATAAGTAATTTATACATGTTATTTTAACAACAACAAAGTGCTGTGGCTGTGTGGATGTGCTAAACTTGATTGTATTTAGAAACGCACTGAGAGGTATCTGCACTGTGTACTGTGATAAATTTAATTCAATAAATGATCAAAAATGAAAAAGAAAAAAAAAAAAACATGTAAAAAAAAACTACTACTACTCCGTAAACATAATCCATAAGAATACAGTAATACTTTTAGAGAAGAAATCTATCTAGAAAAAAAAAAAAAGTTAATATATTCTCTTCCAAGGACTTTTTTGTGCTATAAGAAACAATAATAATCTGACAACCTCTCTAAAAGTAAACTACAGAAAAGTTATTCAAAACCCCTCTCTTCCTTCTGAAACCACTTGTCATGATGGTGCAGCTTAAAGTCTTCTTACAACTTAAACTTTATTAAATAACTTTATACAGTGTACATTTACTAAGATCATGTACACAGTACAGGTATACTTTGAACTTTTACTAAGGTCATTTACACATATGGTGTGTACTATTACCAAAGTCATGTACACTTATACTGTTACATAGTATACGGTGTACTTTTGCTAAGGTCAAGTACACAGCACTCCACTTTACATGCAAACCTTTGAGAAGGAAAAAGCTCTTAAATTTGTGGTGTGTGTGTGTGTGTGTAGAAGAAATTTCAGTAAAAAAATTATCTGCTTTAATCCATGAATCGAGTTTATCCAGGTTTCTTTGCTAAACCTCTTAAAAAACAAAAACAAAAAAACAGCAACATTGTAGTTCAGTTCAAATTCACAACATTGGTTTATTCCTTTTTATGTCTTTCAGACATGACATCAGCATGGCATTTGTTTATTGAAGAGCAGTGCATGTCTGATTGAGGATTCAGTGAATATTGAACATTGATAATTTAATTTTGTTTTCACATAAACTAAAAACACATCAGGCATTGCTTGACCCGAACAATACACACAACAAAGTGAAACCAACACAGACAGATAGCAATTGCAAATAGCTGTTGCTCATTCTAATATCTGCTCAAACAACTTGTAAATCAGTACCATTGGTATTTTGAAAAAAAGAACAAATAAAACATGGTTTTATCATGCTGGTTTTATCTGTTTTTGGAAGATAACTTGGACAGGTGGAGGTATGCAATTGAAAGAAGAGGAATGAAAGTCAGCCATAGTAAAACAGAGTTCATGTGTATAAATGAGAGGGAGGCCGGTGGAACAGTGAAGCTACAAGGAGCATAGGTCACAAAGGTGCAGGACTTCAAGTACTTGGGGTCCACTGTCCAAGAAAAAGGGAAATGTGGTAAAGAAGTGAAAAAGAGAGTCCAGGCAGGACAGAATGGATGGTGAAAAGTTTCAGAAGTGATTTGCAACAAAAGGGTGTCAACAAAGGTCAAAGGAAAAGTTTACAGGACAGTGGTGAGACCAGCTGTATTGTATGGTCTGGAGACAGTGGCATTGACAAAAAGACAGGAGAAAGAACTGCAAGTAGCAGAAATGAAGATTCTAAGGTTCTCTTTAGGAGTGACAAGGCTGGATAAGATTAGGAATGAGATCATCAGAGGTACAGCACAGGTTGAACAACTGGGAGATAAAGTTAGGGAGTCCAGACTGAGAAGGTTTGGACATGTCAAGAGGAGGAACAGTGGGTATATTGGTAGAAGG
>NW_023628091.1:0-2327 GCF_014905685.2 Nematolebias whitei | reverse complement strand
ACCTAAATATTCACATCAACAAGGGACAAACACCTCTGCTGTGTTACGATGAACTTTTTAGCACCACCACCAAAGTCTGGCACTCATATTAGCCTGCCTGTGTGTCTGTTAGCAAAATACCTCATGTACCAGTAAATGTACTCTAATGAAACTCTCAGAAAGTAATTGAATGTACACGTACAACAGATTAACTGTAGGAGTTAATCTGATAATTGAGTTTAGAAAACAAACATGCTACAACTGAGTCAGTTTTACAGATGTTGAGCAAAAACCAGATGTTGTAGTAGATGATGTCGTGTTTTTAACTTTTATTACCACTCCAGTGAAATAAATAAATAAAATCATGAGAACATCATTTTAAAAACTTGCTTCACAGTTTTCACAAAGTATTAGTACAAACAGCAGAAACTGTGTGTTACTTCATATTTCTGCAGGTGGGGGCACTTCCTGCAGGAAAATCACAACATTTCTGCTAAAAGAACCAAATATTGTGAGTTTGGCAGGAATATAAAGATTTCTAACATCGGAGTTGTTTTAAGAAACGACAGGAATAGTCTTGCTGATCTTGGATTAGCTGTTAGCTCGTTAATCTGGTCAGAATGAAACTCACTCCTAATCTGTATCTAATATTAATCCTATTGTATCTGTTTGAACTTTATATTTATTAGTAGAACATATTTATATGATATATTTTAGAATATTTTGTGTGTACTTTTTGTATTTATACACATATTGTAATATAAAATGATTAATCTCACATCCCTACAGTTTAATCTCACCTGTGGTTTTGTGGTGTCAAACTAGGGGTGTAGATTTTGGGGGAATCAACAAACAAAGAATTAGAGTTTATGTTTAGATTTGAATAACAGCAATAAAGTTAACGTTCAGTCTTGTACAGCCAGGGGGAGTATTTGTCCTCTGACAGCCAAGCTGGGTCAAAGCCAGTCATCTGGTAGTGGGTGGTGTTTGGGTGGAGCTGCAGTGAGTCACTGGCTGCTACAACCATCTTACCCAGCAGCTCTTTCTCATCATTTCCATCAATGCTGTCCCTGTAGATCCTGGAGAACTTCATGCCATCTATGCACACCTGTTGTGTTATGGAGAGTTCAGGAAACTGCTCGACTGAATTCTCTATTTAAAGTCATATAAAACATCAAAAGTGGAGGAAGAAGCTTTTGTCAGAACGTCAAAGTGTTGTTTTAAAATAAGAGCTTGAGATCAGATTCATAAGAGTTACAAACTTTACATTATTATCCATTTTTACTGTCACTTATTCTGCTGCACCAAACACTGAACACATTGTCTAAAAGTTTCCAGGTTCTGTGATAAAGGTCGCTCTGCTGAGTCATTGGTTGCCATGGATACGCCCACCTTTATGGGTGGAGCAGAACTGGGAGGGGCAGCACTTCAGGCAGGAAGATGTGCAGACTAAAAAGTAAGCCTCACACAGACAGTGGCTCTGTGAAAACTTTCACTCAATAAAAGTTTTTCTCTGTCAAAGCTCAAATAATAATAATAATAATAATAATAATAATAATAATAATAATTATGATAAATAAGACATTTACTGTATTTTAAAATTTGGGAGTAGCTGGAGTTACACTCTTTGAAATTTCTTCACAAGTTTTCTATTTATTGTAAATAATGTGTTGCTGCAGTTTTTTCTTGTTGACATTTTATCAGGTTGTATTTTCTTTAGCCGCTCTACAGGAACATGTTGTTCAAATCAACCCTGGACATCAGAACCTGCTGAGTCCGGTCTTCTTGTGGCTCCTTCCTAGACTCCAGCAGAGGAGCTTCCATATCAATCTATGCTGCAGCTGCTGCTGAGATGGAGGGGGTGGGGGGCTGTTACCTGGACAACGGAGACAAGACGCAGTCCTCTGAGCTCTCCTACGACTCTGAGCTGCAGGTGAAGCTGTGGAAAAAGAGCTGTGAGCTTGTGGGCCTTCAGGAGGCCTGATGCAGCCTGATGGGACCGTCACACTGAACAAGTCCACAACCTCCTCCATCATCAGGGACACTGAGGACAACACTGAACCTCTGTCTTCACTGTTCATTCACAAAGTGTCCAACTCGTCTCATACACGTGTCTTTATAGAGCATTTGCCAACATTTTGTTCATTTTTATTCATTCAGTGATAATTCATGACACGTTTGAAAAGAGAGACAAAAGTTCATGATTTTAAATTAAAGGCCTAGCATTCCTTGAAGAAATGCACATCACCTGCTGCCTTTAATGTCTGTTTTAAACTAAGATCCATTCATGCTGCTTTGGTCAAACCTTGAAAATAACTTTATGCACAGTGTCATGCATGATCACAAAA
>NW_023628090.1:0-2327 GCF_014905685.2 Nematolebias whitei | reverse complement strand
CCAGAGGCCTGCCAAGTTGCTAGCAACCAAACCACCACAGTACCACCTCAGGTGATTAACCTAATGGTGCGAATCCACATCATAGCTGGACAAGCTATTAGCCGTAAACAGGCATATTTTCAACCCTCTCCTACATTTTTCAACTTGGGACTGTCCGTGGAAGCCACGAACCAGGTGAGTCTTGACTCCAGGACCACATCTATTGCTGTGTGTAACACTGGCATGGATGAGGTGCTGATCCCAAAAAACACTATGCTAGGATGGTTGATTTCAACTGACTTTCATGATTTTGAACTAGGCATTCCATTTCTGGGAGGACTCCCAGATAACCTGGTACCGAGTCAAGAAGCTGGGCCAGTATGGTTTACAAAACCAACACAGGCCATAGCTCTTTTCTCAACCGATGATGTCGACCAAGGACCTCAAACCTATGGTGTCTTACCCATAGACAGGCCCGACGACTCAGAAAGGGATTCGTTGGAGCTCCCCAAGGAGCAAGAACCCTTATCAGTCTCATCACAGATTGATCAGGTGGTCACACAAGCTGACGCTCTGACATCTGATGAAGAAAGAGACAAACTTCGCCAAGTTCTTTTAAAATATGAAAAGTCATTTGCAACTGATTCAACAGATTGTGGGTTGACCTCACTCCACGCAGTGAGAATCCCAACCCCACCCAACGCACCGCCAACATTTGTCAGACAATACAAGATCCCTCTGGCAGCATACCAGCCTGTCCAGGAGATCATTGATGACCTTTTGGTCAAAGGTATAATCAGACAATGTAATAGCACCTACTCTGCGCCTCTATGGCCAGTTTTAAAACCAAATGGTAAGTGGAGACTTACCATAGATTACAGGAAGCTAAATAAACAAGTACCTTTATCCAGGTGGCCAATGACTCAGCTCCATCAGGAACTGCCAAAGGTCACCGATGGTAAGTACTTCTCGACCCTCGACGTCGCATCTGGTTTTTGGACCATCCCTGTGCGCGCCGAGGACCAACACAAACTAGCTTTCACTTTTGGCAGCCGACAATACACCTTTACCAGGTGTCCCTTTGGCTACGCTAACTCACCTGCAGAGTTCAACATCTTTTTGAACAAAGCATGTCCAGACGCCCACGAGCGTGGGACACTGATCTACGTGGACGACATCCTTTTGAGGCAGCCAACACTGGACTCTCATTTGGCTGAGATCGACCACGTCCTAAATCAGCTAACAATTGCTGGTGCTAAAATCTCACTGTCGAAATGCCAGTGGGGCAGAACCAAGGTGGATTACGTTGGCCTCCTAGTAGGTCCGGACGGAATACAACCACAGTTGACTCGCACCCAAGGCCTAGACAACCTCAAAGTCCCAACCAATCTCAAAGAACTACAGAGTTTCTTGGGAGTGTGTAATTACTCTCGCCAGTTCATAGAGCATTATGCGGATCTCGCAAAACCACTGACTGAACTCTTAAAGAAAGACGTTCCTTTTGTCTGGACTGATACACAGCAGCAGGCAATGAACGATCTCAAAGACAGGCTCAGGTTAGCCCCATGTCTAGTCTACCCAGACTACAACAAAGAGTTCTACTTGGAAGTGGGCTTCTCACCTCACTGCATGAGTGCAGGTCTGTACCAAATACACGACAAAGACAAGCGTGTTGTGGCCTACGCCAGCAAAACAATGGCAGGCCCTGAATTACGGTATTCAGACTGTGAGAAGGCTCTATTGACCACTGTGTGGGCAGTGAAACATTTCTCCTGCTATATTGGTGGACAGAGGATCATTGTTGAGACACAACACCAGCCAGTAACGTTTCTGAACAGCCAACGCATCAGAGATGGTGTGGTGACAAACTCTCGTGTTGCAACCTGGCTTATGGCACTTCAAAGTTTTAACCTAGACATCCGCTACGGTCAAAATAAGAAGTCACACTTGGGCACTGATTTGGCAATCTGCCAAGAATGTACACAGGATGTACCAGCCACCCAACAGCCGGTTGTGAGTAAGCCCTCGGCTGCTGAGGACCCAAATCACCACTTCTTTGATGGCAATATCTGTAAAGATATGGCGACATTGTACGTGGATGGATGCTCATTCCACCACGAGAAAATCTGCAAAGCGGGTGTTGGAGGAGTTCTCCTCCAAGACCTAGAACAGGTCACATTTGGCTATAAATTGGGCTCTCAGTCTTATCAGTACGCTGAGATAGCTGCAATCCTAATAGGCCTACAGATAGCAGTGGAACGCTCCATCCAGACGCTAGTCATCTGCACTGACTCTAACTATGCTCGACTGAGTTTCTTGTGTCATCTCGCTCTGTGGAGACAGAACGG
>NW_023628089.1:0-2327 GCF_014905685.2 Nematolebias whitei | reverse complement strand
ACTGGTCCAAAATGCTGCAGCCCGATTTTTAACTGGTACAGGCTATAGAGAGCACATCACGCCAGTTTTGGCCTCCCTGCACTGGCTACCCATTCACCTTCGGATCCATTTCAAAATTCTCAGGTATGTTTTTAAATCACTGAACAGTTCCACCCCATCCTATCTCACTGATCTTCTGCAGCCATATGTCCCACCGCGCTCTCTGAGGTCAGCAGACCAGATGCTTCTCTCAGTCCCAGAAACCCGTCGTAAGCTCAGAGGTGACAGGGCTTTCTCTGTTGCAGGTCCACGACTGTGGAATGAGTTGCCACTGAGTGTCCGGCAGGCTCCCACACTCTCAGTCTTTAAGTCTCGCTTGAAGACCCACTTCTATTCGCTTGCCTTTAACACGGTGTGATTTGTTTTGGTCCGGTCTGTTCTCTACTCTGTTGGCCATTTTAGTTAGCTTCTGCTGCTATTTGTATCTGTATTTCTATTTTATGTTTTCCTGTCTGCTGTGCATGTTTGTGTTCTTTTGTACAGCACTTTGGTTGGCCTTGTTGCTGTTTTAAGTGCTATATAAATAAATTGGTATGGTATGGTATATATACATATATATATACATACATATATATACATACATATATACATATATATATATACATACTGTAGATTAACATATCCTGAGATATTCACCTGATTAAAACGGATTCTTTCATTTTTCTGGACTGAATATAAACGTGCATTGAATTTAATAAAATGTAACGTGAGACGTTATTTATCTTTGACCCATCAAAATGAATGTGGTCATTTATTTACAGAATCAAAGTTTAACATCAAACATTTACATTAATTTGGCAAAATATGAAAATAACAACATAATTAATCAGCAAGCTGTACAATTGATTGATTATCCACACGGCGGTGGATGAGCACTTTGCACAGACATTTCTAAAATATCTGGAATGATTTCTACTTGATAGAAGAATTTAAAGATGGAAAATGAAGTTTAAAGGGAGTAAAAGATGGTGTGTCAGGGAGAGTGTTGACCAGAAACGACACTCTCCATTCGAACCCAGCTTTCCTCCATACGCTCGGTAGTGAACTTGACTCGTTACCTCTCTGAAGATGAATCAGCGGATACGGAGTTCCAGTTAACGCTACCTGTCCAGCGTCTCCATAGGATGGCTGTGACTCGTCCGAAGTAGTGACGATATTCCGTCTGACACAAGTTCACCTCAGCCAGTGGACCTCACATGAGTGGGGTTCGTCCGAGTTCCACTCAGAGGTGGAAGATGTTATAATCCCAATCTCGGAAGAGCCTTATCATGGCTGGACTTCTGTTCTCCCAAACGACTGGAGCTGCAAACTCTCCAGCCCGACTCCAACGGCAACTCACAGAACTCACAGAACTGAGAACTGGGCAAATCACAGAACTGAGAGAACTAGGAAGTACCGACATTTTAAAGGGCTCTATTTCCAGTTCATTTGGGAGTTTTCTTATTGGTCAATGTCGACCAGACAGGGGTGTGTTTTGTGACGTAAAAGGTTACTAGAAGTCAGAAAACAGCAAGAATGTTATGGAACAGATTGAAAATGTTTTTCAGACAGACGAGAGAAATGTTTGGGCGAGTTTGGGAAACAGGTGCCAACTTCTCTGTTTACGTCTGAGAGGATTTAAAAACAAGACAGTTGTTCTAACACTTGTCTGCTTCGACTCCGACCTTGGAACAAACGTACACTGCTCATTCAAAGACAGAAAATCAAAAAATGCATAATTACTCTGTAACAGGCCTTAACATGAATTCTAACTTTGCATGAGGATTAAAAATAATCATTGTTACTGTTTTCACAGTTAATAAAAATTGATTAGTTCACTGTAACATCTAAAATGGTTTGAACTAAAACACTTTAATTATCAACATTTGTAAAATAGTAATGATAATAGAAAGGAGAGTGTTCTTTCACTTGAATTTTCAAGAAAGAAAGTCTCAGGATGGGTGCACCTGTATTTCTGGATTCAAATCAATGAAATGACAGTTTCTGTCCCACAAGGTTCTTAAGGTCAAGGGTTTTGACCTTAGGTCAAGTTCACTACAATACATATATATACATACATATATACATATATATATATATATATACATACATATATACATACATATATACATACATATATACATATATATACATACATATATATACATACATATATATACATACATATATATACATATATATATACATATATACATACATATATATATATACATACATACATATATATATATATACATACATATACATACATACACATACATACATACATACATATATATATATATATA
>NW_023628088.1:0-2328 GCF_014905685.2 Nematolebias whitei | reverse complement strand
TTTTATTAAGAGTTTTTTAAAGTTTAGAACAATTATTATTTTCCACACTGATGAGCTCTAAATTGACATGATCTAATGAGGCTCTGCAGGCCTTTGAAGCGCTGAAAAAAACAACTGCAGCAAAGCCCCGACTCTTGGCATTTCCAGATCCCACAAGACCTTTTTGTCAGGTTGTGGATGAGCACGGTGGCTGTATGATTTCTGTATTGCTCCAAAAACATGGTGACAGATTGAAACCAGTCACCTATTTTTTCTGCTAAATCGGACTCAGTAGCAGCAGGCTTGCCTTTTTGTTTTGTAATGTTTTAAACCCAGCCACACTCCTGCCAACAGTTGAAGAAGGCACCCCCATGACTGTATGGCTGAGTTGGAAATTGTTTGCACCCCCAGGCCTGATTTGTTACAACACCCTCTGGACAGTCCAGATTGGGATCTGTTTGTCGATGGCTCTGCATCACGTGACCCAGTTACAGGCTGTAAGGATGGTACCATTTGCTGGCTCTGTTTGTGTCTGTGTTTCCCTAGTGTTTCCTCTTCAGTTTAATTGGTGCCACCCTTGTCTCGTCACAGCTGTTTATAATCATGTCTCGTCTTGTCCCTGTATTTAAGCCATCTGTTCTGTTTTGTTCCTCGTCGGGTCGTATTCGTTGGGTCTCTGTGTTCTCCTGCGTTCTCCTGCGTCTCCCCTGAGCTCCCTGAGTCCTTCCTGAGTTTCCCTATGAGTCTTCTGTGTTCACGTAAGTTTTGCTGCCACGTCAGCTGTTTATTTTTGTTCTTTATCCACCATTAAAATATTTATTTTTATAATCTGCCGAGTTGAGTCCTGTCTGCACAAATGGGTTCGTCCCTGACTACCAAACCCTGACATTACGATCCGACCAGATTTCAGAACCCAGCGGGCAGGATTCTCTCGGCAACTTACCTTTTTTCTTTTTCCCCTCCGAGCCTCCTGAGATGAGCAAGCCTACAATCCGGTGCGGCGGGTTCTGCACCAGGCCCGTCCGCCCACAAGGACATTATGACCAGGAGGTGGAAATCCTGTCCTCACCACTCCTGGTCCTTGAGGAGAACAGAGCTCGGCACCGGGGAACCCACCAGGCCCCTGTTTCTGAGGCCGCCTCGCCCGGCTATTCGGGGTGGACGTCGGGGGAGGACGAAGAAATCGAGGACGAATTCTGTTTTGTTCCTGTCCCCCAACTCTCCCGCCGTCGCCGGGGAGGAAGAAAGCGGCCCCGGGGGCAGTCCGCGGCGACCGACCCGGTCTCGTCGGCTGAGCAGAATCTTAGAGTTGGTTCCGGTGTTTTTGTGGGAGCGGGTCCCGCCGCCTCACCTCACAGGTTTCCGGTGGGGGCGAGATCCAGCGTCCCGCGGGAGCTCCGGTCCACTCCTGCTCGGTTCGGTGGGTCCGGTCCGGTTGACGTTACAGGGGCGGGTTCCGTCGCCTCACCTTCCAGGTTCCTGGTGGGGGCGGAATCCGGCCTCCCACCGTCACACCGTGCCGCGGCTGTCCAACCCAGTCTGACTGAACCTCCTGTGCAAATTCCCAGTGACTCTGTGGGGGCGTTTTCCGTCGCCACACCTCCCAGGTTTCCGGTGAGGCTGACACCTGACACCACACCCTCATTTAAAGACACTTGTCCGTCAGTCACATATTCATCCCATGAACTTGCACTAATAAACCAGACTTTACTAGATTCATTTCTCAATGCTAAACATAACCCGGACTGCTCAGATGTTATATTTTCCCTGATGGAAGAATTTTTAGTTTCACGTCTCGGTCTCATTCTGCTCCCTGAGTATAATCGTTCATTAATAGAAATTAGGACTCTCATCACACCCAAGGTCACTAATACACATTCTGAACCCATAATCCATCCTGCACCTTTTGGCACCACCGTTTCTGAACTCTCCTCTGCTCCTCTGACTCCTGCACCCATCACCTTCGCCGCTGTTCCGCCTGCTGAGTGCCTCGCTGTTGGTGCATCTGCTCCTGTCACCTCAGAGGACTCAGCATCTGTTTCAGTTTCCCGCCGCCGCAGAAGATCAGTTCCTGCCACCGCCGCAGAGGAGTTGGTTCCTGCTGCCGCTGCAGCTCTCCAGGCTCCCACGCCGTCTGCTGCAGAGCTCCAGGCCTCTCCGTCGTCTGCTGCAGAGCTCCAGGCCTCTCCGTCGTCTGCTGCAGAGTTCCAGGCCTCTCCATCGACAGCAGCAGCAACTCCCCTGGCCTCTCCGTCATCAGCAGCAGCAACTCCCCTGGCCTCTCCGTCGTCAGCAGCAGCAACTCCCCTGGCCTCTCCGTCGTCAGCAGCAGCAACTCCCCTGGCCTCT
>NW_023628087.1:0-2329 GCF_014905685.2 Nematolebias whitei | reverse complement strand
ACATTGGGACTCCTACATTACCATCCCAACAGCTGAAGGATAATTTCATGCTTAAAAATTCATTCAGGATTCTCATGCAGATAAAGACTGTTTTGAGTCTCCCTGGTTTCTCCATTTATGCTCCCATTTCTCAGAACACTGCATTTAAACCAGGCACAATGGATGCAGTCTTTAAGCACTGGTTAAGTAAGGGCATAGTTCTTATTAAGGACCTATACATTAATAATCATTTTGCCTCGTTCACGCAACTCCAATCAAAATTTGCTCTCCGTCCTAGCCACTTTTTTAGATACTTGCAAGTTCGTAATTTTGTCAGACAGCACATCCCCCACTTTGAAACACTACCTCAGCAGCACAGCTTCTATGAGCTTATAAAAAAAAGCCCCCTACTTCTAAACAGTTAATTTCCCAATTTGTCAGTCTTTTCAGTTTGACCCCATCTTCTAACCATATAAAAGAGGCCTGGAGCTCTGATATATTAGGTGAGATTTCAGAGGAGCTTTGGGATCAAAGTCTGTCAGGAATTAAAACCTGTTCCATCAATTCTAGGCTGCAACTTATTCAGTTCAAAGTTATCCATCGGCTGCACTTTTCCAAAACCAAACTTAACAAATTATTTCCCTGTGTCTCTCCAATGTGTGATAAATGTAAATCAGAAGATGGGACTCTGGGCCATTTGTTCTGTTCCTGCCTTAAACTTATGGACTTCTGGTGCAAGATATTTCAATTTTATGGTAAAGTTTATGGCAGCCATCTGACCCCTGATGAGCATTTGATAATTTTGGGTTGCTCTAAAATCTCTCTTACTCTTCCCATCTCTCTACAGCAGGCTCTTATGTTTGGTTTGGTGGTTGCAAAACAGGTTATTTTGAGAGAATGGAAATCCTCTACCCCTCCTTGTTTCAAAAAATGGCTTAATGATATGGTGTCTTGTATTTATCTTGAAAAGATTTGATACTCTTTGTCAGACAACCATCATAAGTTCCTTGAGGTGTGGGGTCTGTTCAATACATATATACAAATGTCTGGTTTAAAATGATTATGCTGATCATTGGGATCTGTTTTTGATTTGTTTTTGTATTATCATAATTTCTTTTTCTTTCATGTTTTATTGACTGTAGGTCGTTTTATTGGACTCTGTCATGTGCTTGATTACACACATTAGGTTGATGTGTAATTTTTTATCCAGTAGGCTGACACTGTTCTGGCTTGAACAGGCTGTCACTCCTTTGCTTAATGCAGCTTAAAACATTCAATGGATTGGAAAGAAGAAATGAGGGGAATTTTAAATGAATAGTTCTTCCAACATGACATTTCTCTCTTGTTCCACTGCTTCATCCCTTTATGACATCATACCTGCACTGATGGACTGCTGCTTCAAGTTCGTGTGCACATGTGTCTGTAAGGGGGGAGGGGTTACTTTTTATTGATTCTTCTGACAGTCTAGATCTTCCTCCATCGTCTTCTCTACAAGAGAGAAAAACTGAGCAACAAAACAAACATGTGCAGCACAAATGAACTGGAAACAAACTGGTCACAGATGAGAGATGGGGACATCATAAAGGAACGATCTCAAACTGGTTGAATTCTTATAAAATGACAGAGTTGTGTCGATCCTGTATCAGAGTCAGGCTGCTATCTGCTGTAGGGTTTGAACTGAAGCGTGTCCACAGATTACAAACGTTTCAGTGAAGTTCTGGACAAATGAAGCTCTTGCTGGAATCTGCACCTTAAGGATTGTGAGCCGGTGTTGTGAGCACAGAGGCAGCCAGGCCTCACTGGTTCATTTAAAAAGCTTCACGTAAAGACTGGACTCGCTTCAACAAACGAGCAGAGATCTATGAAGGTCAGTCAGTGTCAAGAAGATCCAAGCAGACAGCAAGATTTACAAAGAAACAGCTTTTAAATGTTCACATTTTAAACTGAACAAGTAGGAATATTGTGCACGTGCAAGCTGTCAAGTACACGTGCACGAACCACCTGCAGCGCACGGATCAGTTTGTCTGTGAATGTGACTCTTGAGACTTTCTTCATGTTTAAGATTCACAAAGATGCTGCGTTCAAGGCTGGTGAAAAGCTGGGACATGTGAGTGTTGGCCACAGTTCCAGGTCTCCTGACAAGACACGTGACGAGACTTTTTAAATTAATTTAACAAACACACAACGATGAAATGAATGAAACTGACTGCTGTTATAATTTATGAGCTGTGGAATGAGACTGCAGTGAAATGTGTTGATCTGACCTGCAGCTCCCGACAACAAGAGGAGCAGCTTGTGGATCTGCTGCACGTCTGTCCTGCAGGACAGAGGTCCCCAACCCTGGTCCTCA
>NW_023628086.1:406-2329 GCF_014905685.2 Nematolebias whitei | reverse complement strand
CCTACATTTACTCAAACGCAAACCATGTAACCCAAATAAGAAAACAATACTCAACCCTGAAAAGTTAGAAACTTTGAGCCTGTCTCATAATGCAGACATGCAAAATCTTTGTTTTGTATCTACAACCATTTAATTTTTTACTTTAATTTAGCAGATAAACTTTAAAAAAAGACCAAGTTTGTTTTCAAATTATTTTACAGCCCCAAAGTTCTTTCAGTCAGCCTGTCAGTTTAGGCATTTTGTTTGTCGCCTCTTTGTCGCGATGCTCTTTTTCTTTTCTCTTCCTTCTTTTCTGCGCTCCGCTGTCATATTTTCTGTTGTCCGCCATTGTAAAATAATATTCCCTGACGCTCCTCCCCAATGCGTAAGATGTGTCAAAAAAGTGGACCAATAACAAGCAAGCATACAACATGGACATTTGCCAGAACAAATTGGAACATTTTTCATCGGTGCTGTCAAAATCATCATAGTCATTGATTAAATTCTGACACTGTCCATTCACAAAAACATAAAACATCCTTCGGGGCCCCCGAAATGCCGGGGGCCCGGGCTGCAGCCCCTGTAAGCCCCTGCTAAAATCCGGCCCAGCCTGTGCTGGTTAAAAATCGGGCTGCTGCATTCTGGACCAGTTGTAGTCGTGCAATGGAGGTCTGACTGATACCAAACAGGAGTGAATTGCAGTAATCAAGCCTAGATGTAATGAATGCATGTTTTACTGTCTCCAGGTTCTTTTTGGACAACATGGGCTTCAGCTTAGAAAGTCGCCTCAGTTGGAAGAAACAGGATTTAACACGTTTACATGACTGTTGAGTTTCATAGAAAGGTTCATTATCACTCCCAGATTTGTGACTCTTTGTTTTTCTGACAGAGC
This sequence comes from Nematolebias whitei, assembly GCF_014905685.2. NCBI lineage: Eukaryota > Metazoa > Chordata > Actinopteri > Cyprinodontiformes > Rivulidae > Nematolebias > Nematolebias whitei. Next base: position 1,458 of record NW_023628086.1, on the reverse strand, counting down.
TAGAGCGGAAAGGTCGATGCAGTGGTTCGTTAGATTTGTAATTGTGCAATTTGTGATAAAAAATAATACTAATGCTAATAATAGTAATAATAATATTAATTTCATTTCTCTCTGACCCCTGTAATATGTAAAAAATTATGAAGGATGTAGTAATTTAAATAAGTTAAAAATATTAATTTGTCATGAACTTCTCAACAGTACGGTATATTATTTGGTCATTGTGCTGCCACAGAATGAGCTGTAAGGCCTAAAAAAACAAAAAAACAAAAAACTACTGTATATATAGAACACCTGCAGTAATTTAATTAAGACTATTATCTACCATCATGAAGAGCGATGTGTCATGTATCGCATGCAGCTGTGCACATTCAATAAAGTTACTACACATAGCTGCATTCCATTCCATTCCAGACCATTCCACCCCACTAGAGATGGTGTTAGAAAGTTTGAAGCTAGACTGTAAATGATTTGCACACTGCACCTAACACTAAACCTCCATCAGCAACACTAGAGCATGTTGAGCCCACAAAACTGGTTGTCTAGAACTCATACTTTAAGATGGAAGCAGTCACAGACACATTAAGGTGTCTTTGAGTAGCTGGACTCAGATTAGAGTTTGATTCAGGTTTCGGTGGGACCAGTTTGAAAAGGCAATCTGTCAATGGACAAGGGCTGAAAGTCAAGTCAACTTTATTTATAGAGCACATTTAAAACAGAACCTGTTATCAAAGTGCTTAACAACAACAACAACAACAACAACAACAACAACAACAATGAGAGTAAAATTAAAGAGAAATAAAAGAATACAATACACTAATAATAATAACTGAAGAATTAATAAAAAGTATTTAAAACATAGGGTCACAGATAAAAAAAAAAAACCACTACATCAATGTACACTGTGTGAAAAGCCTGCGACAACAGATGTGTTTTCAGCAGGGATATGAAGTGAGGAAGGGAGGTGGCCTGCCTGATGTTGGGAGGCAGGTTGAAGGGAGGTGGCCTGCCTGATGTTGGGGGGCAGGTTGTTCCAGAGTTTGGGGCCCATGACT
>NW_023628086.1:0-306 GCF_014905685.2 Nematolebias whitei | reverse complement strand
AGGGATGTGAGGCCATTTAAGCATTTGAAGGTCAACAGAAGAATTTTTTAAACTATCCTCGTAGGAACAGGGAGCCAGTGAAGGGAGGACAGAACTGGTGTAATATGTTCAGACCTGCGAGTTCTGGTTAAAAGCCGAGCAGCAACATACTGGACGAGCTGAAGACGTGAGATTGAGGCCTGGCTGACCCCAGCATAGAGTGCATTGCAATAGTCCAAAAGGGTCGTGACAAAGGCGTGGACTAGTTTCTCAAGGTCAGGTCTGGACAACACTGGCTTGAGCTTAGCTACCTGTCTGAGTTGGAAG
>NW_023628085.1:177-2330 GCF_014905685.2 Nematolebias whitei | reverse complement strand
CCACGTGTCGTCGCGTGCTTGGATAATCTAGTCTCGTGACTGTGTCCCTATTTTTCTGTGTAGGAGCAGGAGCTTCACGTCAGACCTCCACCAACCACATGTTTGTTCTCTAACAGGTATGGTTGTAATTTCTAGTAAAGTTGTTCAATATTAAACTTCGGTCCAGCAGCCTCCACTTCAAAAAGTCAGCGCTCACGCGGTTTGGTTGTGCACGCGCTAACACCACCAGGTAGTCACGCTTGCGAGGTTCTTTCAAAATAAAAGCTGATGTGTGTCTCCTGTTGGTACAAACTCTGGACATAAAACACGTGTTAGCACTGGAAGCTGTAACGGGACCAACATTCCTGCTCAGCTGTTTCCACAAAAAGTTTCAATCTCGCCCCCATATCCAAAGAGTAGAGAACTTTTTGTGTTGTACGTTAAATAAATAAAAAACTCCAGTGAGTTTTTCATGTTTTGACTCGAGTTGATTGAAGTCATTCTTGCTGGTCCATGTTCAGAAATGATTTTTAATGTCCGCCTGTGAATATGATCCATAATATTTGACTTTAGTCTCTGTTTTGTGGTTATTTGTATGTTCATGATGTGAGAATGTTCAATTGTTTTCCCTGAAGTTTCCATTAATATTAAAACAAAACTCTTAGTTTCCAGTGACCAGTCTCACTTCAGGCTGACTGTAGAACATCTCCAGATGTTGCTCACCAGATGTCACCAAGATCTCATGTGGAATTTCAAAATAAAGGCCCTCCAAAGTTGGACATTTTCCATAGAATTGTCCCTAAGTTTCTGTGTTTGTTGCTCGTTCTTCAGGATGTTGTAGAAACAGCGAGGGTAAGTACGGCTTTACCAGAAATCACATCATTAGTGCAGAAAATTTATTGTCTCGTTGAAATGCAACATAGTTCAAGTAAAAACAGGAATGTTTCATTTAAAATAATTTACATGTTTAATATTTTAAGTGACAATAACCATTTGGAAAAATAAAGTTCAAATTGTACATTAATGTCAGAAATGACATTTATATCATTTTAACATCAAGTGTTTGTTTTTCCTGGTAAATGTTGAGAATTACAAGAGCTTTGTGTTATTTGTCCATGTCGACCAAAATCACTGGAGGTTTCTGGTTAGTGTGCATAAAAATGATACTTGTTGTTCTCTCAGAACATTTTAATTTAAAGTTTCATGTTTTGATTTGTGCAGAAACTCTGTGAACCACACAGTCTTTCTGGTGGATCAAGTTCAGCAGAAGACGATTCAAAAGCTGCAAAAACATTTAGGTAAGTATTTATTAAGAGACGGAGGAGAAAAGTCTAACACTGAATTATATCTGGTGAGCTGCTTTTAAAATGATTTTAGTTGCTGTTATGGCCATGAAGGACAGAGTGCACGTTTTATTCAAGTTTGATTCAGGAACATCATAAATTACACATGAATGTTTTTCACTGAAACTAAATGAATCTTCAAACTTGTTCCTGATCATTTTGAAAGAGATTTAGTAACAACTTGAGTTGGACACATCATGCCAGTGTAAGGACGACACGTGTTCCTTGTGTTGTGGCTCCTACAAAGTTTCTGAACACTTGAAGTCGTCCTGCTACATTTATTAAACATCAAATGTCTCTACAGCTTTCTGTTCTTTGATCAAATAGATTTTCTGAATCATTCAACTTCATTTCCTTCAAACTACTAATTGGTTTAGATTTGTTCAAAAACCCACATTTCTCTAAGTCAATGGATCAAAACGTGCACGTTATTAAAATGCAGTCAGTTCTCACACTCACTGTTAAAGTCTAATAGAAAATAAATCAGTCAGAGTTCATTTAAATGTTGCTCATTAATTGTTCTTTTAATTGTAATTAGAATATTTAGCTGATGTTCAAATCAGTTCCTACAACTTGTGTTTCTTGAACAATTAGTTTCAAATATTTACTGATTCTATTAAAAGCTGCAACAGAGTTGAGCTGAACTGAAGGAGAGCGCGTCAGAAAAATGTGATTGTGTGACGTTAAATAGAACGGAGGCGTCGTGCTCCAGCCGCTCCAAAAGGATGGAAATATCTGCTGGGACATTGTTGTGGTAGTTGTTCACTGGAAAGTTGGTGAAACTTCATGTGTGGAGCTTTTGTTACTTGTTTATTGTTTGTACCTTTTCTT
>NW_023628085.1:0-167 GCF_014905685.2 Nematolebias whitei | reverse complement strand
TTTTGTCAGGGGAAACATGTATGTGTGTGTGATACTTCATTATATAATGATCCTTATGTGTGAGCCATCTTATCTTATTCTGTGTCATTTGATCTGAATGGTATGTTATTATAATGCTTTGGTATCACTGTTTGTGGAATGATGGTGTCAGTAACAGCTGGCCAGAT
>NW_023628084.1:0-2330 GCF_014905685.2 Nematolebias whitei | reverse complement strand
GCTCAAGGACTTGTAGCTGGAGACCACCTCCTACGCAGATCCTCCTATGTTCAGGAGGATCTAAAGACTAAAGTGTTTACTCCGGTAATTGTCCAGATATATTGGCGCACATTTCTGAAATGCAGGTACGCACTCAACGTAAACAAAGCACTTTTCTGTATGTTCTACTCAACGAATTTGAGCGTACAAACGTATGAACTTCTTAATTCCAAACAGCTCTTACATGGACGTTGTCGTTGTTTACATTTTTTCAGCCACTTTGTTCACTTCCTTAGGTAAACTCATTAACATTAGCTAGTTTTTCTTACATATTTTCAGTTTTAAGACGCATTAACTGTTAATATGAGGAAAAAAGAAGCAGACTTGACATTTTACTTTAGGATTTATTGGTTGGACAAGTCTTTATGACAATGAGTAGCTTTTAACCTGAAGATGGTTCTGCAGTCTGGAACATACCACTTTCCTTGTCTTTTAATGTATGTTCTTCGGCTGCAGACTGTAACTCAAGTCACAAAGTACATGCTTTTTGTTGACTAAGAGTTCAAATTTTGCATTTAGAGGTGCACTAGTTTGATTTCCTGGTGCACAGATCAGATAACTCCTTCCGTCTAATCTTAACAATCCGACACTAGTGCGGCTGATCCATTCATCTAACCCACCAATTTTCTTCTAAAAATTAAACAACCATTTTATTTGAGTTCATTTGATCTTTAAAAGTCAACTTTGACATTTTTTTTAGCCTGTATACTAAATTAAAATGCAAATACGTGCACATTAAAATACAAAACATATATTTAAAACTACAACACCCTTCTGAAAAATAAACTAAATCAAGCTCTTATTATGTTATGCCTTTCAAAATAAAAAAAAGACTGAACACTCAGCATATGTTGTGAGGATGTTATTGGTAAAACTGCAGCAAACTGGAGCAAAATCCTTATTTTATTTATGAACTGGTCAGATTTAAATGTTATTCATTTACATGTAAGCATAGTGAATAAGCTGATGAAGATGTTTCGCTATTATGAAGTATAAACTGAACTTTTTATTACACAATAAAGTGCATTTATGGGATTGGGAAGTGATACCAGGTAGGCATATGTGATTTAGCACCAATAAAATTACTGTTAACATTATCTACCCAATCAAATGTGACTAAAACAGGCACATTAGCACACGCAGGTGTTGTGAAGTTTGGTTTCATCACCTAAGTATTCAGGGTGTTTCCTGTTGCAACAGACAAAACAGCAACTAGAGGCATTTTACTCATAATACCGTTGCTTAAAACACTAGAAGTTAAGAGGAAAATGGAACCAAGCTGGAGGGGAATCGGATCTCGACAGGCGGGAGACAAAACTCAACACCGGTCAAGTGTTACCATTCATCAAACACGGGCTCAGATTCTGGTCTGAAAGTTTCATCGAACATTAACTCGCTGTAAAACGGAGCAGACGGACAAACTGTTTAACGTCAGAATCGAGCAGCGGAAGATCAACTCGCGCTGGTTTTGCATCGTTCCTCCGCTGCTGCTGTGAAGCGCAACAACAACAAAAAAAAAACTTGCAGGCATCCTTTTATTGTCAGCTAGCTTGCCGAACTGTATTTTTAACGCCTCCGGCCTTTGAGAACGTTTATAATCCGCCACTACAGCAGCTAGGAACTCTGCACGACAGGTTAAAACTAATTCAGACGAAGATAAAAACATAAAAATTCGGTGTTGATATTGATGAGTTATTTACGGTGGCCCTAAGGTGTAAATGAACAACATTTGAAAAAAAAACAACAACCCGGAATTACATTTGAAAAAACACAACAAAATCACAACATTTGAAAAAACAAAACTACATTGAAAAAACAATCACATAAGAAAAAATGGAATTACATTAAGCCAAACAAGTTTTTTTTATTTTTTATTTTTATTAACAGCATAAAACCGAACAACAGAACAATATACAGTACAAACACACAACAGGGATAGTTAAAAAGGATAGCCTGCCAACTGTACCTCTGTTGTGTGTGTACTGTATGTTGTTCGGTTTTATGCTGTTACTAAAAAAAACAAAAAAAACCCCTTTCGCTTTGGCTAAATGTAATTCCGTTTTTTTCGAATGTTGTTTATTTGCACCTTAGGGCCACCGTAGTTATTATAATTGCAGGGAATATGCTGACTCTGCAGCTGCCACACACACTAGTCCTTACAGTGACTACAGGTGATTAAGATAAGGTGGAAATTCTTTGATTTCACTACCTGGATAATTGAAAAAAGCGCATTTTTAAAAACAATTTTTAAAGAACAATGACATACTCAGGCATTGTCAACTTTAGGGTGT
>NW_023628083.1:0-2330 GCF_014905685.2 Nematolebias whitei | reverse complement strand
AAACCCTTCCCACACTCCTGCAATATTCTAAACAATGTTTCTAAACACTCTAAAAGACACAGAATGTCATGATTTCAGCTCCCTGCCTCCGCTGCTCTCAGCCTCCTGCAAGCGCTCTTGGTCACGCCCACTTTTCCACTCTGCATGGAGAACAGCTGATCAGCTATGGCAGGAAGTCTATATTGCAATATAGACTGTACAAATATTCAGGAGGAAGTTTTTCTGCAGCTCTGGGCTGCACAAAGGTGCAGCAGGTGCTAGATAATTTAAAGTAATTTTTCTTTAAAGAAAAATCATGCTGATCATGCAGCTCATCCATCAATCAGACAATTGTGTGTCATGTCCAATCTTATTTTGAACAACCTCGATGGAGCGAGTCTGTGATAAATGAACTGCGAAGTAGTGAGGGACTACAGTAATACTATTTTAAAATCATTATTCAACTTTCATCTATTACTTTCAGTTTAAAACTGGCATTTTTGATGTCATATAAAATATTAGTATTAATATCATAATAATATTGATAAATATATAAAATGTTTAACTTTTTTAATTTTTTTTTGTTTAAAATGGCATTTATAGTGCAGGGATCATGAAAACCTGGCGTTGGAGGAGAATGATTAGTTTTTTCCGAGGAGGAGAGAGGGTGATTATCATGTTCTTTGTTTCTTACAGCAGCGCGAACCAGTAGAGGCGTTGAAGAGAGGGCGGAGGGTCTCCATCAAGGGTGGTCCAGGCTTGCAAGACGCAAGCCTGGAAGGAGTAGGCAGGTGGCAAGTGGCTGGATGGTGGAAGAGCAGCAGAATGGGAGTCAACAAGGGATCCACAGGTAGGAAGCAGCATAGAGAGCTCAGGTCTATAGGAGAGCAGACCAGGGAAATAGACTCAGGAGGCAAGTCTCTGAAAAAGCATGAAAATAACACAAGGTAAATGTTCTCAGTTAGAAGGCACAAATACCAATTGGCATGTAATGCTGCAGCAAGGAATGGAGCACTTCTGCAGCCTCTTGTACCCCTGGAGTTATTAGTGAGATGACCTCCAGCTACTGCTCACTGGCACCACCATAGAACCCAGGAACCTGCAAGGAGCTGAAAACCCTACAATATTAAAAACTATATATTGAATATTGACACTACCCCCCCCCCAAAAAAAAAAAGAAAAAAAAAAACACAAAAAAACATTAACAATAGTAATAACAATAATATTAATAATCTTCTTCTTTTGACTTTTCCTTCTTCACGGTTCTCCACAGCAAGTCATTCTCAATAATAATATTGACGATAATGATGATGATGATGATGATGACTAACAATAATACAAATAATATTAACAATAATAATAGCAGTAACAATAACAGTAATAACAATTACAATTACAACAATAAGGGGGAGTGGTGGCGCAGAGGTTAGAGAGGTGGGCTTGTGATCCGAAGATCGCCGGTTCACGCCCCGGCCCCGACAACATCAAAATTGTGGGTGGGGTAGGTGAAACACCCACACTTGCCCCCACCCTCATTCGCCCCACTCTGGGCCCATGAGCAAGGCCCTTAACCCCCACCATGTGCTCCCTAAACAGGTCTCTCTTGAAAATGAGTTCTCGTGGCTCAATGAGACTAACCTGGATAAATAAAGGCTAAATGAAAAAAAAAAAAAAAAAAAAAAATGTAGAACATAATCACAAGAGTGTACATTTTCATTGCACACTAATTTTAATGATAATAACAATATGTCATTCTGAATAATAATTAAAATAATAAAGCGGATCTGAATCACAACACTAATTTAAAAAAAAAATCTTATTTTTGGTATGCACTGGGTAAAAATAAAACTTTTTTTATGTAAACTCATTTCTATTTATTTTCATTCACAAAAAGGCAGTATGCCACATGAAACCGATTAGTTTACCAAGTTCTAATTGAATTCCAACAGAGTAGGCAAGTGATTTTGACCATACACAGGAACTTACACTTTTTGAAGCGTCTGTAATCTTCTGCACACCTCACTTTTCTATGACCTCAAGCTGCCCCTTGAAATGAAATAACAGCTTAATCCACCCACACTCGTTTGAAGGGGATGTGGAAAAGTGAACAGCATCAAGTGAGCATAAAAATGCAAACAGCCAAGGCCTGTGTGAAATTGTCACATTCAATCATCGAATGCACAAGTTTCAGTGAGCGGCTGCTGGATCTTTGAAGTGCAAGACATAATGATTTTAGCTGTGTGTGGTGCATTTATTTATTTATTTTACTTTAAGGGTTGTTAGTTTTACCTGTTCTCGCTGCACTGTGTGATGTGCATATGCTGAAAATAAAAATGCAAATTAAGGTTTGA
>NW_023628082.1:0-2330 GCF_014905685.2 Nematolebias whitei | reverse complement strand
CAGAGGAGTACTCACCGGGCTCGTGTCCTCGGCGGAGGAGTCCTTTGCGCCTTCCGCGGTACCTGCTGTTAGGCAGTTTGTGTTACACTCCGGAGGCATATCTATTGGCAGTGGTTTGCTCACTGTGGTCCACATCGTTTGATCACCATAATCTATAATCGCGTCGAAGCGATTTATAAAATCCTGGCCAACCAAAAATGGGAATGAGTCAACACGAGACACGTGTACCGGGTGGTATAGTGTCATTTTGCCAACCTGCATGTGAACCATTGCTACAGCTGTCAGGGTTGTCCTCTTCTCTGAGAGACCCTGCATTTCTATAGCACATTCAGAGAGAGGTATTATCCTGTTAACACCGGCAGCGGCTGTCCTCAGCTCCTCGAACAGTTTAGCTGACATAATTGTTATGTCTGCCCCACCGTCCAGAAGTGCTTCGTGTGTGAGGACACCTTTGAGTGTCACTGACAGGTACGCCTTTTTGGCGACCCCCCTTCTGATAAAGTTACACAGAAACCTCTTGGTTTTTTTCTGACGCTTCTTCACACGTTCAGCCTTGTCTGTGTAATCTTGGTTTGTCTGAACCGTCAGCACAGCAGTAGCTGTTTCTGAGTGTTCAGCTTGCGATGACTCGTCATCGTTTGTGTGTGAGTGTACCCCCCCTTCTTCCGATGAGGGGTTGTTGGAGGCAACAACAACAATGTCTTGGTGTGTTCCACCGACATCTGTAATGTTGTCATTCGCGCCCTCAGATGCAATAGTGAATACATCACTGCATAGTGCTCCAGGTTGGTTTCCCGTGTCAGTGTGTTTCAAAGTTTCTAACAACCTGCGTAATTTCTCTGTCTCTTCCGAGCTCAGAGGTTTAGGGCCTTGTTTCTGGAACTTTTGTGATTTCTTTGCCTCGGTTCGCTTCGTCCGAGGTGGGGGACGGCTAGGTACGTCTTTTGGGGGGTTCCTTTTCGGACTTCCCCTGATAATATGGGTCACTCAGGTTCCCATATCTTTGCGTCCTACGCACACCCCATTTACGATAATCACGTTCATCCTCTGAAAGAGGAGCTTTTCTGTCCCAGCGTGCACCTTCATGACGCGGTTTGTTAGTTTGAACAGACTGCTTTTTCTCGCCTTTCTTAGGAGGAGGCGGCGAAGCACGCCGTCCTTCCAGTTCTAGGGAGTGGGGTTTAACCTTTACACCAGGAAACACTTCTATGGGCGTCTTAACATGAGAACATGCCTCAAACACATTCACAGCACACTGTTTAATCTCATTGATGGATTTTTCTCTGAAATTTGCCATCATTTGCACTGACGTTTTAAAGTCAGTGTGGAGATTTTTGCTGAAAACAAATTTAAAACCTTCTTCCTCCTCCATTCCGGTTTCATTTCTGTTACCAAAATAAGCTTGGAAGATTCTTTTGTAATAGACTTTTGGATGTTCATGCTTGCCCTGCGTGACCTTGTCAGCAGCCGGGAAACCAGCAGGTCCCGTGCAGGGGTCGTACTCTCTGATCAAAGCTTCGCACAGAAGGTTGTAATCCTTTCTCGTTGCATCAGGTAGACGCTCGATGAAGGTGAACACCTCTCTGTCCGAAGTGAGCCTTATCAGACTGATTTTATCCTCAACCGTAGCATTAGGATAACCACTCAGTCTGAACGCAAGGTCTTTGAGGTACGCTTTTGTTCCAGTTGAACCCATTGGTCCCGGTACAAAGCGTTGTACATATTTTGAGATTTTTTGCAAATCATCCATTGAAGGAGGAAGTATCAACGGTCTCTCTTGCATGGTTGGTAGTGCAAATTGGTTCAGGTCTGTCCCTATCACCCGAGATGAGGGTGGAGGTGTTTCTCTACACACCTGTGGAGGTTGCAGAATGGGATTAAGAGCAAGAGGTGCACCAAAATCTTTCTGAGGTGATGGCGGGTGGCCTGGACTCTGACCTTGATCTTCTTTGAGTTCCAGACAAACTCGCCCCACGTCAGAACTTTTATTTGTTGCTGCGGCTATTTTCTCCTCACAAGCTTTCAAGCGTTCCTGTGATGTTTGACATTCACTTTGTAAACGCACACATTGTTGGAGTAATGCCTCTTTTCCAGTCTGCATTCGTCCAGCTCTTTTGATGCAAGCTGCAACTGTTGTTGTAGCACACAGTTGTCTGAACACACAGCTTGGCACTGAAGCTCTTTATCCCTAATGTTCTCCTCAAATGAGTGAGCCTGTAATGACAGCTGATTTTCTAAGTGCTCCCTCTCACCTTGCACCTCAACAGCACGTGTCTGTTCATCAAGTTTAGACTGTTCCATCAATTTGTCAAACCTCTCCTTTTCAGTTG
>NW_023628081.1:0-2330 GCF_014905685.2 Nematolebias whitei | reverse complement strand
CATATATACAGTGGTAGCAATCATGTATTTTGATGTGGCAACTAGATTTTTGATAGTGACCTTTCTTACACTTAGATGCAGCCACACACCACAATGGAAGTGGTGGGAGTGGTGGCACAGAGGTTAGAGAATATAGGCCTGTGATCAGAAAGTCGGAGGTTCAATTCCCCAGACTGACAACATCAAAATATGGGTGGAAAAGGTGAAACACCCACACCTGCCTCCACCCTCATTTGCCCCACTCTGGGCCCTTGAGCAAAGCCCTGCTCCCAAACAGGTCTCTCTTGAAAATGAGTTCTTGTGACTCAACAAGACTACCTGTATAAATAAAGGGTAAATAAAAAAATAAATAAAGTTGGCATCATTTTTCAAGTTATGCAGCTCAAAAGACAGATGGACATTTATGGTGGCAGCCATCTTGGACTTTGACCTTGTAACACAATTACTGAAAGTAATCTTTCTTACTGCTTGACGTAGCAACACATCAAAATGGAAGTCGATACCTCATTTATTTTTTAAGTTAGCATGCTCACAACATGCAGGGAAGGACAGATGGAATGTATTTCCAGTTTCCCCTCTTCACTCTGCGATTCGGGCCAACAAGCTGCAGACTCATGGTGGAATTAAACAAAAGTAAATCCTTGCACTCAAAATGAAGACTGCAAAGATTACAGCGTGGTCAAAATTTGCACCAGTAGATAAATGGCAGTAACAAAAGAACAAAACAAACAAAAAATGAGATATGCAGGGGGAATGACTATTATTCATTCAACCTTTATTACAGGTTAGTCACACTGAGTCACGAGGATTAGGGTTATTATAAGGTGAGGTTAGAAGGTTTAGAAACTACATCATTAAGCCCAAAACTAAACTAAGTTTTTAAAAACCCATTGCCCAATTAGTAAAATTAACATGTTTTTGCTATAGAGACAGGCTATTCTGTAGAACTCAGTTTTTGGAGTTAAACATTTGTTTTTTTTTAATTTTTTGCTAAACTATTGGGTACAGAAACAGTTCAAAGTGCTCCTACTGCCTGCTGCTTCTGCAGTGTGGCACTCAAAATAAATTTTGTTTTACGACACTGCAAGGGGAAAAAATGAAACAGCCACAGCAAAAGAAGTCAAATCTTTCATTGGAAGCAATTTGATTCATTTATCTGTAGTGGAGACAAGAAGTCCAGGAAAACATTGCCTGAGGCATTGTTTTTGTCATCTTCTTTTTGTATCAGTCAGAGTAATTCCTGTCCTCAGGGGCTGGCTGTCAGAAGAAAGGCTCCATGAACGCATTCCTTCTGATCGAGGCCATTATCAGCCCCATTCAGTAGCACTGGAGCCTGCTTATGTGGGCCTCTCTCTGAGCTGACCTTCTGGGCTCTTGCCTTGACTGCCCCCACCCCCTACCCCATCAGAACTGGAAGCACGGGAAACACTTGTTCAGTAATTTTTTAAAAATTGAAAATAAGTAAAATACAGGCTGTTCAGGACAGAAACTCAAACAGATAGACTTGGGCCTCCATCTAAAATAATTTAAACTGCTGCAGTATAATTATTTAAAATGCAAATCAAACCCCCATAATAGATCCAGACAGGTTTTTTTTTTTTTTTTAGAATAATTGTGCAAAAGATTTGTTTGAAATTTTCAGAGATCACTATGGGATATTTGAGGTTGTTTCTTAGCAACAGCTGAGGTGGTGACGTCACTCCTGGTGTCTGCATCAGCTACTAATACAACAGGTGGACACTGGTTGTGTTTAAATTCTCCATTTACTGAATTATTCATCTAGGGTATAGTATTAGTCCTCTAGAGACAACTCAGCAGGAGAGAGTCTATTTCGGACACTAGCTGAGTGTAGTGGTGCTTCATTAGTACGTGGCTCACATTTGCAGCCATACGTCCTATAAATAACAGTAGGATGTAATGATGGAGAACATAAATAACACTTTTTGTTCACAATATGTTATAACTACTCTCTGTTTACAGCACATGAATAAAAATATCTAATATCTCTGAATACCTGTAACTCAAGCCTAGTTGTCTAGTATTACAAGCACGAACCACAAATTTTAACATAACCCTCAAATTGTTGTAACTTTTAGGAAACCATTTTCAAAGCAAGCTGCAGTAAAATGTATCCATCCTTTTATAGTGTTTAGATTTACATGAAACTGTAAGTATGACTACAAAAAAGGTTGAATCATGTCATCTGGACTTCGTTTTTTGTTAAAAAGAAACGTTTCGCCCCTCATCCAAGAGGCTTCGTCAGTCTGAGGCCTAGCCATCTGGTATTACCCAGAAGCCACCCTGACTCTTGTGTTTCAAGCCTGCCTCAG
>NW_023628080.1:0-2331 GCF_014905685.2 Nematolebias whitei | reverse complement strand
AGTCTCTGTCCATCTGGTATATTTGAGGTCATCTGGTTCACTACAGTCCCCCCTTTGGAAATCATCACCTGTCCATGGGGATGAATTCCAACCGTGAACTTAGACCTTCAAATGTCCTTGAGCTTGATATAATCCAGCAAGGAAGACCAAAGTCAGAAGTAATCCTTCAAGGAAGACCAAAGTCAGAAGTAATCCAGCAAGGAAACAAAGTCAAGGTAATTCCACAATGTTCTTGGTATTCCATTGTGTTGATTATAATCCCATATCGTCTCGGTAATCCCATTGTAGCAATGCTTTAACCCCTTGGAAACAGAGTCTGTAATCCATTGGAAAAAGTCATATAATCCACAACGGTAAATCCACAGCGATTGGAAGTGTTGATTAATCAGCATACAGAGGGGTACCCTTGGATTGAACTGAAGAAGCGGCCACTGGATGAAGAGTTGAGACCAACGTCAGGATTGCAGGTCGCCTCCAGCGAAGGTTGTCTCCAGCGACGTCCAGCCTGTGCCGTTCTGGTTCAATGTGTCATGCAATTATGTGGTTTAAGGTGGGCTTATGAAGGGGATTTTACATAAGGCCTTAAACTATATGCATCTGGTGTGTAAGCTATTATGGTTGGGAACAGCTACATCTACCAGTTAAGGGGTGGAGAATGCTGAAAAGGGATACTACAGGGGTTTATGCCTATAGAAAAGTGTTCCAAACTATTTTTCCATTTCTAACTTGGTTTTTAAGTTAGCTTTACATGGTAAAATATAGTTTGGTGTAATTGTCTGTTGTCTTTGTAGACGAACGACTTGAGATTGGGTGTTTGGTTTTCCCATAAATGTTTTGGAAGTCTATGGCGAGACTTATCAAAAAGAATTAGCTATCCCCCCGAATAGGATTGTTCGAGTAGGTTCGGCTTAAGCGTTGTGAGATCAATGTAGATTATGGTACTCAAAGTAGCAATAATATACATTGACTCCGCAAAGATTGCAATTTAGTGAATGAACTGCATGTTGGCATGGTTAAAGGCTTCTTAGTCTCTAACTTACTACACAACAAAATTCATTCTTACCTCAGAAACAACCAAAATCAACTAAACAACGTTCCAACACCGACAAGAGTAGTGACTAAGCATCTAGAAACATCGTTTCACAGCTTCTCCTCACCCTGGTTGCCAGATTTCAGTCACGCTGTCCCGTTTTATCAAGGGTAGGTCCTGTGAGTTTAAACTATGGTTAATTTTATTATCCATTAGTTATCTTCTACAGGGATGACCCTTGTTCCCACGAGGTCAGATTTTGTGATGTCATTGTCTCCTAAGGAGTTATTGCATGCCTTGTGTTGTTTAACCTGGTTACGGTGTACCCATTTAACAGTTGGCTCTTTTTGGCCTTTACTGATTTTTATCTGGTAGATAATTGGAGACACTTTGTCGGTTATCAGATGGGGTCCAGTCCATCTGGGCATCAGCTTACGGGCGAGAGTTCCGGTCCCGGACTCTACTCTCCCAGTTTTGGGTGCAAACGTGTAGTACCAGACCCTGTCTCCCACTTGGAGTTCCTCGTGAAAGGCCTTTTGGTCGTAGTACGCTTTGCGTCCTTCAGCTGATTTTTCCAGGTTTTTCTGTGCGAAAGCAAAAGTGTTCTTAAGATGTCTTTCCAAGTCTTTCATGTATTGTTGTGTGGTGTAGGCTGTTGCCATGGCAGCATCGCCTGGTTGGTACAGCAGGTGTAGAGGGAGAGTCATTTGTCGACCCGTCATCATCTCGAAAGGAGCGATGCCAGTCGACGTGTGTGGAGTGGCCCTTATGGCCATGAGGACCAGAGGGAGTTTCACGTCCCAGTCCTTGTGGTTTGCGGCTACGTATTTTTTCAAAATACTCACCACCGTCCTGTTTGCTCTCTCAACCTGGCCTGAAGCCTGTGGGTGGTAGCCAATATGGAAGTTGGCTTTGACGCCTAGCGTCTTCCACAGTTCCTTCATTACTTCACCTGTGAAGTGTGTACCTTGGTCTGAGTTCACCCTAAGGGGAAGTCCAAACCTTGAAAATACATGATTCATTAATAACATAGCAGTGGTTTGTGCTGTGTCATTAGGGGCTGGTAGACATTCTACCCATTTGGTAAACGCGCAGGTTACCGTGAGAAAATATTTATTTCCTCTAGAGGTCTTAGTGAGTGGTCCGACCCAGTCAATCTGGAGGTCCGACCATGGAAATGCAATGCCTCTACTATGCAGTGGTGCTCTGTGAAGTGGTCTGGATGGTTGAAACTGGCCACAGATCAGGCACCCTTTTATGTAGTCCTTGACATCCTTTTTCATTCCAGGCCAATAAGCAAT
>NW_023628079.1:0-2331 GCF_014905685.2 Nematolebias whitei | reverse complement strand
ATA
This sequence comes from Nematolebias whitei, assembly GCF_014905685.2. Lineage (NCBI taxonomy): Eukaryota > Metazoa > Chordata > Actinopteri > Cyprinodontiformes > Rivulidae > Nematolebias > Nematolebias whitei. The sequence continues at coordinate 2,328 of NW_023628079.1, read as the reverse complement.
TATATATATATATATATATATATCAGACATAAGCACTACTAAAGTCTAAATCTGCTAGACTTGATTAAACATTTTAGAATAATAACACTTTTGACACAAACTACAGTATTATCTCCAATATTCAAGGAACTTATTCCAACTGATTAAACATTTTTTTAAATGATTTTATTTTTTACAAAATAATCTTTTACACTCTGGGTGTCACATGAAAAAAGTTTATAGTTTAGTTTAAAAAAAGCTGTAGAAAAAAAAAGTTATTTTCTACAGTTGTTTTTTTGCTCCTAATATGTGGCCTATGAACAGAATCTTCTGAAAATACTTTCTGTAATATCCCAAGTTTATTCCATTTTACCAGCACAAAACTCTCTGTATGCCCGTAAGTGAAGGACAAATGCAGTTTGACTGTTAAAAAGGGTTTCTGCCTGTGAGACTGCAGAGTCACTATATGAGTTCTCTGCCTGCACTGCTTGACTGCTGCATGGCTACAAGTTTGTATCAAACAAAGCTAGAAAATCATACACATTTTGCTATAAAGCAGGCATTATATTTAGAGTATTTTTTCTTCCACCAAACTCACTGATGCCATATTTTTGCAGGGAGTTTGGGCCCACAATACAGACTTGAAAAACTTAACAAAAAAATGTCAACCAGGAGGCACGAGGAGGCACAGGATTAGTTCAGACATGACATGTGAGACGCGTAATGGTCAGCTAGTTAACGAGGTAAAACTGACAGACTATATGCACTATGGCTGATGAGAAAAGTGGCTGCAGCTGTGCTAAAGGAAACAGGGCACAGGTGTGCGTGGGCGTGGCAGGACAGGGCGAAGAAGAAGGAACAAACTGAAAAGAGGCAGCTGAAGGCACACAGGAATACACAAAGGCTAAACAATGAAAACGCACAGCACAGAACAAAAAAAATACGAATTACAAATAAACCTAATCGTACGATTCAAAAGACTTTAAACAAACTAAAACGAACACAAAGCTTAACAACTGAACCTGTGGAGACCTGTAAAATTTGAACTATCATAGGGTACAAGACTGGAAGCTTATATTTGGAGTGTATCCCTGAAAAAGTGTTGTTATTTTAAAATTGTTTCATTTATTGCTGTTTAGAGCTTGTGACTTTCTGTTCTCCAGATAGTTGTTTTTCATTCATTACATAGATTAGGGAAAAAAAAGTGTCCTAGTCAGATGCTCAGTGTGGAGGCGCCAGTTCTATTTATTTTCTTTATACCTTAAGTGGAACTGTAACCAGACAGAAAAAAAAAAGATGATACATGAAAGACAACAGAACTGAAGGAAGATACTGTGTAATAGGTACCCTCTGATTATGGCAGAATAGAGAGTCGTAACAAGCAGTTGGAACGTTTTTTGTATTAGAAAAAATAGTGATTGAGGTGGGAGCGAGTTCTTAGAAGTCAAAGCCAGAGGGACAATGAGAAAACAGTGGTGGTTATGATGTAAACGTCAGGATGTGAGTTGAGGCAGCAGGGCTAGAGACAGACCATTGAGGGCAGAGGAGCTTCCTGTGGATACTCTGATAGAAAGGTGGTGTTGGTTTGCCGTGTTGTGCAAGGAATTCAGACATCCAGAGTCACATAAAAAAAAAAATGGATTCTTTAAAACAGGGCAGAGGAAAATAGACATGGAAGATTTCACAGTAGTAAAACTGTATTGAAAATATTACATTAAGTATATTATATTTATATTTCCTAGTGTGAATTTTTGTTGTACACTTTAGTAAACATTTACCAAGATTATACAAAATCTCTTTCTCTCTCTCGTGCTCTCTCTCAGTATTTCTCCATAAAATTGCCTTTGCACAATCTGCTGTTTATTTCTTTAAGAAATTCCCCAAAGTTTTATCAAAACTAATGCTGGGGTATTTTACTTGCTTGATTTTTTTTTTTTTTTTTTGTATTTCACATTGGATCATCCATTGCAAGGCGCTTTTTATTCTAAATTCTTAATTTTCCTCACCACAATATTTTATTTCCTTTACCAAATATTTATAGCCTTTTTAAAAACCTTTGTTTAGTCATATTGTATTAAAAATGTCTGGTCCTACCAGCCTCCCTCTTGTTTTACTCTTATCTCTCTCTCCTATTCATTGAATGTTTCTCTTTTCTCTTCATTTGTCTCTGTCTTTCAGTAAGGACTTTCTCCAACAGCTCTCTGCTTCACCAAATGTCCAGATTCATTACGTCATCCTGAAACAATTCAACAAGTCCTCTAACGTCTAACATGGTGTATTAGAGAGGGAGAAGGGACATAGGATGCAGCATGTAACTAGTTTCTTTGTCCTCTAGATTGATATATATAT
>NW_023628078.1:0-2331 GCF_014905685.2 Nematolebias whitei | reverse complement strand
ATATATATATATATATATATATATATATATATATATATATATATAGCATGAAACAACATGTCAAACTTTTTGTTTTACATATTCAAGGGAGTGGGTAGAAGTATAAACTTATCAAAATTCCCACTCCTTAACCACTTACATAATCTTACATTCATTACATGTATAATCCATACATACAGTATAACAACTAAACCCACATTTATCCATCAATATATTATCTATTTAAGTTAACTAGTAGATGTACAATTATTATTCCTTTAACTTAATCAAAAACAAAAGCATCAATAACAAAAAAAAAAAAACAACAACAACAACAATAAATGAATAATATTATTATATATTATATCCAGCAATAATCATATGTTTATATGATAATTTGAACAGTTTTATGTTTGGACAATGTTTAAGTTCAATATTCAAATTATTCCACAGTTTGACTCCACTTACTGATACACAAAAGTTTTTTCTAGTAGTTCTGAATTAGCATGTTTTAAACTGTGATTCCCCCATAACATATACATTTGCTCCTTAATTTTAAACAGGTTTTGAATGTTTTCTGGTAATTGTTTATTTTTTTGCTTTGTAAAGAATTAGAGCTGTCTGTAGTTTCAATATGTCAATGAACTTTAATAATTTAGATTTTACAAATAGTATATTAGTGCTTTCTAAATATCCCACCTTATGGATTATTCTTATTGCTCTTTTTTGTAGTATTGTTAATGCCTGTAGTGTAGTTTTATAGTTATTGCCCCAGATTTCTGCACAATAGCTTAAATAAGGTAAGATTAGTGAACAGTACTGCTATCATACACTAGGAGTAGTTGTATAAATGTAGATATATTTAACTATATGTAATATAAAATAGAATAAAACTACTCCTTAAAGTTAAAAAATGCTGATTTTATTTATTTAACTTACAAATATCACATATATTCATATATATTTGCATAGATGTAGGAAAATATGTCTGCTTGTTGCTTTGCTATAACATAAAAACTTGTCAGGTTATGAAACCCACACTACTCCATGAATTAATTATCAAACTTTCCAAATGAATAAGGAGAATAACAAGTTATAACATTAACTTTGTTCAAAACTTTGTCATAGTGAGGAGGTAGAGAACAAGGAAGATAGCAGGAGGGACACTGAAATATGTACCTTTTCCCTTGGGAGATAGAGACGCATTGGTTGATAAGCTTCCTAGTATCTCGGCAGGAGGAAGCTTATGGTTATCTGAGCTGGATGGACTCACGAGAGGAATTACTTTATCACTAGGAGATTTTAGGGCAATTGTAGGACGTTGTGTCACCCCTATGGTGGGACATGAGTTGGAACGAGCCGCTCGCACTGACACTCAGCCAAACCACACTCCTTTAGCAGTAGTAATTACACAATTAGCCAGACAAATTAAGCAACAGTTCCCTTTGTCTACTCCGGCAGCAATACCAAAATTTGAATGGGACCCTAAGGTCCACCCGAAAGATTACATCACTCAAGCAGTAGAGATTTGGATGAGACACACAACAGTTAATCCAAAAGGTGAACCGTCTAATCTGACTGAATTGTTCAGAGAAGCAGTTTTGAAGGGAGTACCTGATGAAGTGTCAGAGCTGATGGTGAAAAATCCTGATCTCCCAGGGTGCGAGCATGCTAAGTGGGAAAAACATTTACTACATCATTTGCAGGCGGCACAGGACAAGTTAAAAAAGAAAAAAGACGAAAGAGCTGACCTAGAAAATAAACTCATCAAGTTACAACTTCAGGAAGCACGACAGAAGGTATCAAAGAACAAGGATACATCTGAGAAAATGATGTTAGCTGCGGGAACAGGGAATGTTTCACAACTTGCACACAACAATGTCGCACCTGTGACTAATCAGTATCCTGGAGGAGGAGTTGTCTCCTCTCCATATCCCGATCCCTATTTTCCCTTCCCGTCTTTTCCATTTGCACGCAGGTCTGGTGGGACTGGACGTGGAGGAGGTTGGCGTGCTGGTGGTCGTGCACGGGGAGGCATGGCGCATGGACGAGGGGGCTGGGGTGCACCCGGACAAAGGAACCTGCAAGACGAAATCTGCTACAACTGCGGGAGACCTGGCCATTGGGCCAGACAGTGCAGAGCCCCACCCATGCAGGGGAGTAAAGGCGGAGGGTCACAAGGTATGATTCTACACAATCCTGCTAACATACCGCCTCCTGCCGGTGGCCAGTACCTGCAGTGGGAAGAAGACGTGTACCAACGATATTGACACACCCCTGAGACCCGGTCAGGTAACATGACTTCTTTGAAAATGACAAAATCTTCACTACTCCCCTGTAGACATACACCCA
>NW_023628077.1:0-2332 GCF_014905685.2 Nematolebias whitei | reverse complement strand
CAGGGTGTCTGGGCTCTCCCTTAGAGATAGGATGAGAAGCTAGATCATCCGGGAGGCACTCAGAATAGAGCCGCTGCTTTTCCATGTCGAGAGGAGCCAATTGAGGTGGCTTGGGCATCTGGTAAGGATGCCTCCTGGACGCCTCCCTGGTGAGGTGTTCCAGACACATCCCACCGGGAGGAGACCCAGAGGAAGACCCAGGACACGCTGGAGGGACTATGTTTCTCGGCTGGCCTGGGAACACCTGGGGAGAGGGAAGTTAAGCCCGCGACCCAACCCCGGATATACGGAAGAAAATCGATGGATGGATGGATGGATGGATGAAAGGATGAATGGAGAACATTCTAGAGGTTTAACAGTCTGGTTTTAAAGCTCTACACAGTACAGAATCTGCTCTTTTAAAGGTTTTCAATGACATATTTTTAGCAGTGGACTCTGGTGACTGTGTTGTCCTCTTGCTTTTAGACTTATCAGCTGCTTTTGACACTGTGGACCATAACATCTTACTTTGTCGTTTGAAGCAATGCTGGGTGGGTGGGTGGGTGGGAAGGGTTCAGTGGTGCAGCACTGGACTGGTTTAGGTCCTAATGAGAGGAACATACTTTCTGTGTCCACCATGGAGACTACATGTCCTCCTCTGGTCCTCTCTTGTGTGGGATTCCACAGGGCTCAATTTTAGGCCCCCCTCCTCTTCACGCTGCACTTGCTCCCTCTTGGTTCTATTTTTAGAAAATATGGGATCTCTTTTCATTGTTATGCAGATGATACGCAGATATATGTCACCCTAAAGAAAAAGGGATGTAACTCTCTGGCCCCTCTGTTTTCATGTCTGGAGTACATAAAAGCCTGGATGGCTGTGAGCTTAAAGTTCACTGATGGAAAGACTGAGGTGATGGTCTTTAGAAGCTCCACTGAGACTCCCAATTTAGATGTTGGTTCATTGGCCCATTACATCAGGCCAACTGTTACAAACTTGGGGGTCAAAGTTGATGCTGGATTAATATTAGCAAACCACATCAGAGCAGTTGTTAAAACTAGTTTTTTTTTCCATCTGATGCAGCTGACTAAGGTGAAGCTGATTCTTACTCAGCAGTATTTTGAAACAGTAGTTCACGCCTTTGTGACCACTTGGCTGGACTACTGTAACGCACTCTAAATAGGAATCAGTGATTCATGTATCTCTCAGCTTCAGAGGGTACAGAATGCTGCTGCATGGCTTTTAACTGGTACATGAATGTTTGACCACATTTCTCCTGTTTTAGCCTCTCTGTACTAGCTGCCCATACATTCCAGGATTCATTTAAAAATTATCTTATTTACTTTTAAAGCGCTTAATGGACTTGCCCCGCCCTATCTTGCTACATCCATACACACTCACTAGATCCCTCAGGTCATGTGATCAGCTGCTCCTGAGTGTGCCAAAGACAAAGCGTAAGCTCAGAGGAGAACGTGCTTTTGCTGTGGCAACTCCTAAACTGTGGAACAACCTTCCCTTGGACATAAGACAGGCCTTTCCCTGTCTGTTTTAAAATCCCTTCTTAAAACCCATCTCTTCTCATTGGCCTTTGACACCACCTGAGATGATGACTTTTCATAATTTTCAATCACTTATATTATCTGGAGGAGTCCCCACCAACAAGTGAACTATCTGAAGAATGATGGCGCCGCTGTGTCTGGCACGCCGTCCACCTCTGCTGTCTTCGCTACTTGTGTTTTTGCTTTTCTTTGCATTTTTACCTTCAGTATGGTCTCTGTCAAAGCTACTAATGTACGATCGCCAGGCACTTTTAAATATTAGAGACTTTATGCAGAACTTATCAATTAACTTTGACAAACATTCTCAGCTTCCGCCACCGCCGCACCTTGCCTCGGTGCCTACCTGTTTATGGCGTTCTCTCGCCACGCTGCCCTCCAGGAGCCGCCGACATTGACGACGTGGAAGGAGAAGCGGACTTCATGTCAAACTCCGGATACAGGATTTTAACTTCCACGGCTTTCACAACCAGCTAACAAGGGATTCCTATCTTTGGCTCCGGCTGGTTGTCCCGGACGCCAGCTGCCCACGCCCCCGCTACTGGCTCGTTGGGACCCGCACCCGGGGCTGCGTTCAGGAGAACCTCCGTCCGCTTGTCCGTGGATGTCAGCAAACTGTTAGTAACTCTGTTTGTTTGGCACTGATTAACATCAGATCACTAACTAACAAAACATTTATCATGAATGACTTTTTCTCCTCTCACACACTGGATTTTCTTGTGTTAACTGAGACGTGGATGAGACCAGATGAAAACAGTGCCTTCTCGGAGCTCCTCCCACCTGGCTGCTCCTTCCTCAG
>NW_023628076.1:0-2332 GCF_014905685.2 Nematolebias whitei | reverse complement strand
GGCTATTTGAGTTTCCCAGTTAGGGCCTATATTCCCCCACCACTGCGCTGCTTCAAATGTCAAAGATACGGGCACATTGCTGCAGTTTGTAAAGGAAAACAGAGGTGTCCCAAATGTGGTGGTGACCATAAGTTTGAAGAATGTGAAGATGATGCGCAGGAAAAGTGTTGCAACTGTGGTGGTCAACACAGAGTGACATCTAGGGAATGTGAAGTCAGGAAAAGGGCGGTGGAAATCCAACAGATTAAAACAGTTACTAATGTAAGCTATGCAGAGGCAGTAAAGACGGTGCAAAGAAAGAATGAAGATTTGAGAACTCCCCATAAACCAGCATCTGAGATGAGTCAAAAAGAAGGCAGTGATTCAAGACTGATAGTGGACAATCTGATTTTGTTAATCGCTTATGTGATCAATTGCACTGATCAGGTCAAACAAAAAACAGAAAAAATAAAAATAATTGTAAGAGGAGCAGAGAAATTCTTGGGAATGAAAGATCTTTCATGGGAAAAAGTTACTAAAAAACTGGAGGCAGATGGGAAGTCAGGTGAACCAAATGATAGGATAAACTGATAATTTTACAATGGAATGCAAGAAGTCTTATAGCAAATGGGCAGGAATTCAAAGGATTTGTTAAAGAGCTTAAAGAGAAACCAGATATTATTTGTGTTCAGGAAACATGGCTGAAACCCACACTGGATTTTGTTATAAAAGGTTATGTTAGCTTACAGAGAGACAGGGAAGAGGGAAATGGAGGGGGATGTGTAACATTTATTAAAGAAGGAATACAATACAGATTAATACAGATAGGTATTGATTTGGAATATATAGTAGCTGAAATATGGACTGAAGATGGGAAAATGAAAATAGTAAATTTTTACAACCCATGCAAAAAGCTTTATGTGGAATCATTAAACATGATTAATTCAGACTTGGATGATAAGGTTATTTGTTGCGGGGACTTTAATGCACATAATCAGAGAGAGAGTCAGAGTCAGAGTTTCTTTATTGTCATTCGCACCTCATGTGGTACATGTGGTGGAGCGAAATTATGTACACGGGGTCCCAGTTACATCCAACAATAAAATGTCTAAGAAAAACAGTAATAACATCTAAGATATGAACTAAGAAAAACATCAACTAAATATACACTAAGCACTCATAACATAAAACATTGAACATCAGCACAAACATGAACATGAGCATAATACACTATGTGTCATAGCTCTGCTCTCTGTCAGCTCCTCTGTCATGCTGCACACTCAGTAATCACTCAACTCATGTCACCTGTCACCGCTCATTATCCCACAGCTCCACCACCTGGTCCAGTCAGTACTTAAGCTCACTCATTCCTCTCAGTCTGGGCCAGATTCTCTATCCTGTCTCATCAGCAGTAGACTTTCCAGCATTCCATTGATTGACTCATCACGTTCATGACCCTTGCCTTGACCACGACCACGCTTTTGCCTCAGCCCTCGTCTGCTTTTGCTCATCTGATCAGGTACCGACTCATGCTCTTGTTTTTTGACTCTCTTTTTGGATCACGTACTGGATACTTCTGCTGAACAACTGACTTCACGGTATGAACTCTGCCTTTCCCTTCTGACTGTTTTTTGGATCACGGATTAAAGGTCAAGCTCATTCTGTATCACAGACTTATCCTTACCCCTGAATCTGATTCCCACAGATTCATTTCCCCAATTAGTCTTTTTCCCCCTGCATCTACTAACCTTTATCTTTTAGTTGCAAGCCTGTTGGACTCCGTTCCAGTGGACCTTAACATCAGTTCTACTTCTACTGGCAGCCCGCCACTACAACACTACCCAATCTCGAACTACCAATCAGAAGATCGGAACCAGCCCAGAACCGGACCTACTCCAGAGTTTTACTTTATTTCACAATAAATCTTTTAACCCTCTCAGTGGTTGTTGTTGTTGTTTGCGATCCGGCCTCTGGTTCATGACACTATGGGGTAATTATGATGATGAAAATGGAAGGGTGATTGAAGAAATTATGGACAATAAAAATTTAGTATGTCTTAACGATGGACATGGAACAAGACTGAATATTAGAAATGGTTCAGAATCAGCTATAGATCTCACCATAGTTTCTGACACATTAGCAGCTAAATGTACATGGCAGATTATTTCAGACACAAAAGTAGGAAGTGATCATTATCCAATAGTCACAACAATAAATTTTACATTGAGAAACTGTGAAAGAGTAGGAATACAAAGATGGTTATTTAATAAAGCTAAATGGGATATGTTTAAACATATTAGTGATTAAAAAAATGAGTAAAATTAATATTAATCAAAATATTGACAATTTAAAT
>NW_023628075.1:0-2332 GCF_014905685.2 Nematolebias whitei | reverse complement strand
GATTTGAGGTCATCAGGGTCAGATCAGGCCAGATCAGGTTCACTACAGTCCCCCCTTTGGAAATCATCACCTGTCCATGGGGATGAATTCCAACCGTGAACTTAGACCTTCAAATGTCCTTGAACTTGATGTAATCCAGCAAGGAAGACCAAAGTCAGAAGTAATCCAGCAAGGAAGACCAAAGTCAGAAGTAATCCAGCAAGGAAACAAAGTCAAGGTAATTCCACAATGTTCTTGGTATTCCATTGTGTTGATTATAATCCCATATCGTCTCGATAATTCCATTGTAGCAATGCTTTAACACCTTGGAAACAGAGTCTGTAATCCATTGGCAAAAGTCATATAATCCACAACGGTAAATCCACAGCGATTGGAAGTGTTGATTAATCAGCATACAGAGGGGTACCCTTGGGTTGGACTGAAGAAGCGGCCACTGGATGAAGAGTGGAGACCAACGTCAGGATTGCAGGTCGCCTCCAGCGAAGGTTGTCTCCAGCGACGTCCAGCCTGTGCCGTTCTGGTTCAATGTGTCATGCAATTATGTGGTTTAAGGTGGGCTTATGAAGGGGATTTTACATAAGGCCTTAAACTATATGCATCTGGTGTGTAAGCTATTATGGTTGGGAACAGCTACAACTACCAGTTAAGGGGTGGAGAATGCTGAAAAAGGGGTACTACAGGGGTTTATGCCTATAGAAAAGGGTTCCAAACTATTTTTCCATTTCTAACTTGGTTTAAGTTAGCTTTACATGGTAAAATATAGTTTGGTGCAATTGTCTGTTGTCTTTTTAGACGAACGACTTGAGATTGGGTGTTTGGTTTTCCCATAAATGTTTTGGAAGTCTATGGCGAGACTTATCAAAAAGAATTAGCTATCCCCCCGAATAGAATTGTTCGAGTAGGTTCGGCTTAAGCGTTGTGAGATCAATGTAGATTATGGTACTCAAAGTAGCAATAATATACATTGACTCCGCAAAGATTGCAATTTAGTGAATGAACTGCATGTTGGCATGGTCAAAGGCTTCTTAGTCTCTAACTTACTACACAACAAAATTCATTCTTTCCTCAGAAACAACCAAAATCAACTAAACAACGTTTCAGCACCGACAAGAGTAGTGACTAAGCATCTAGAAACATCGTTTCACAGCTTCTCCTCACCCTGGTTGCCAGATTTCAGTCACGCTGTCCCGTTTTATCAAGGGTAGGTCCTGTGAGTTTAAACTATGGTTAAGTTTATTATCCATTAGTTATCTTCTGCTTGGATGACCCTTGTTCCCACGAGGTCAGATTTTGTGAGATCTTTGTCTCCTAAGGAGTTATTGCACGCCTTGTGTTGTTTAATCTGGTTACGATGTACCCATTTAACAGTTGGCTCTTTTTGGCCTTTACTGATTTTTATCTGGTAGACAATTGGAGACACTTTGTCGACTATCAGATGGGGTCCAGTCCATCTGGGCATCAGCTTACGGGCGAGAGTTCCGGTCTCGGACTCTACTCTCCCAGTTTTGGGTGCAAACGTGTAGTACCAGACCCTGTCTCCCACTTGGAGTTCCTCGTGAGAGGCCTTTTGGTTGTAGTACGCTTTGTGTCCTTCAGCTGATTTTTCCAGGTTTTTCTGTGCGAAAGCAAAAGTGTTCTTAAGGTGTCTTTCCAAGTCTTTCATGTATTGTTGTGTGGTGTAGGCTGTTGCCATGGCAGCATCGCCTGGTTGGTACAGCAGGTGCAGAGGGAGAGTCATTTGTCGACCCGTCATCATCTCGAAAGGAGCAATGCCAGTCGACGTGTGTGGAGTGGCCCTTATGGCCATGAGGACCAGAGGGAGTTTCACGTCCCAGTCCTTGTGGTTTGCGGCTACGTATTTTTTCAAAATACTCACCACAGTCCTATTTGCTCTCTCAACCTGGCCTGAAGCCTGTGGGTGGTAGCCAATATGGAAGTTGGCTTTGACGCCTAGCGTCTTCCACAGTTCCTTCATTACTTCACCTGTGAAGTGTGTACCTTGGTCTGAGTTCACCCTAAGGGGAAGTCCAAACCTTGAAAATACATGATTCATTAATAACATAGCAGTGGTTTGTGCTGTGTCATTAGGGGCTGGTAGACATTCTACCCATTTGGTAAACGCGCAGGTTACCGTGAGAAAATATTTATTTCCTCTAGAGGTCTTAGTGAGTGGTCCGACCCAGTCAATCTGGAGGTCCGACCATGGAAATGCAATGCCTCTACTATGCAGTGGTGCTCTGTGAAGTGGTCTGGATGGTTGAAACTGGCCACAGATCAGGCACCCTTTTATGTAGTCCTTGACATCCTTTTTCATTCCAGGCCAATAAGCAAT
>NW_023628074.1:1864-2332 GCF_014905685.2 Nematolebias whitei | reverse complement strand
CACATGGGCTGGTCTTCAGTCCATCACAAGACACATGGACTGGTCTTAAGTCCATCACAAGACACCTGGACTGGTCTTCAGTCCATCACAAGGCACATGGACTGGTCTTCAGTCCATCACAAGGCACATGGACTGGTCTTCAGTCCATCACAAGGCACATGGACTGGTCTTCAGTCCATCACAAGGCACATGGACTGGTCTTCAGTCCATCACAAAGCACATGGACTGGTCTCTGGTCTATCACAAGACACATGGACTGGGCTCCAGTCCATCACAAGACACATGGACTGGGCTCCAGTCCATCATAAGGCACATGGATAGGACTTTGGTCCATCACAAGACACATGGACTGGTCTCCAGTCCATCACAAGACACATGGACTGGTCTCTAGTCCATCACAAGACACCTGGGTAGGTCTCCGGTCCATCACAAGACACACAGACAGGTCTCTGGTCCATCACAAGACAC
>NW_023628074.1:0-1854 GCF_014905685.2 Nematolebias whitei | reverse complement strand
GTCCATCACAAGACACACAGACAGGTCTCTGGTCCATCACAAGACACATGGACTGGTCTCTAGTCCATCACAAGACACCTGGATAGGTCTCTGGTCCATCACAAGACACCTGGACTGGTCTCCAGTCCATCACAAGACACACAGACAGGTCTCTGGTCCATCACAAGACACATGGACTGGTCTCCAGCCCATCACAAGACACATGGACTGGTCTCCAGTCCATCACAAGACACCTGGACTGGTCTTTGGTCCATCACAAGACACCTGGACATGTCTCCAGTTCTTCACAAGGTCACATAAAGACAACCAACTACTCTGTTTGGTTTTAAAGTCACAGCTGAACCCAAGATGGATGTTTTGGTCTGTGGGAGAAAACCGGAGAAAACTCACGGGGAGAACATGTAAACTCCGCACATTAACACTGGGAGCCAAACCTGTGAATTTTTTCTGTGAGGAGACAGCTTAAACCACTGTTGCACTGTGTCGCCATGTTTTTAAATGTTGTTTAATAAGTGGAAGACAGAAAAGTCGCAGCTTTGGTTGTGTTCTTCTCTCCACCTGCTTCCTCCTTAATGATTTATTCCTCAGCTGACAGAACGAATGACTCTGCTTTTCTGTTTATTTTCACACCAAGCTGTAAAAAGCAGGTTAAACTGGGTGCAGGTGTGTTTATGGGTGACAGTTATTTTTGTTTTGTGAATGAATGCCTCTGGAGGTTGAAGAAAAACACATTTATTCATCGAGTGCTCATTAATTGTTCTTTTTGGGGGTTTGATCCCAACATTAATCACTCGCCTTGTTACCTGCATCACTGGGCCCAGTGACCCATGAGAACAATTCATCAGGAACTGTGGTGGACCTGAGGAGACGGAGTACTGAACAGAGACAGATGCCTGGACTAAATGAACAAATGCAACACTTACTTTAATTAGACTGAGCCCAAACTGATTTATTACAGTTTATAATCTGATCCATCGTTCGTGCTGTTTCCTGCCTCATCTGAGAGAGCAAAGCTTGGCTGCACCTCAACCAGGTGTTAAAACTGAATAATACACTCCTTGATGAAGAAGTAGAGAAGAGACGTCCTGCAGGTTCTGGTGATGGGGGTTGGTTCTGGTCTCACAGGGTTTACATCAGGAGCCTGCAGCTTTGACCAAAACAAGATGGACAATGACAAATTCATTATGTCCTCTCCTCCCTCCAAACGTTGTGTGAACCCACCCGACTGTCTATTTCTTCAGACGGACTACAAATGGAGCGCAGCCATTTGACTCTGGGAGAGAGAAACTTTTGGTTCTTTTCCTGGTTCTTTAAATTAGTTAATGAAGCTGATGGTTCAGTCTCTTGTCTTCTTGGTTCTGTCTCTTGTCTTTGTGTCTTGTCTCCTTGGTTCAGTCTCTTATCTTCGTGTCCTGTCTCCTTGGTTCAGTCTCTTGTCTTCGTGTCTCTTTGGTTCAGTCTCTGGTCTTCGTGTCTCCTTGGTTCAGTCTCTTGTCTTCTTGTTTCTGTTTCTTGTCTTTGTGTCTCCTTGGTTCTGTCTCTTGTCTTCGTGTCTCCTTGGCTCAGTCTCTTGTCTTTGTGTCTCCTTGATTCTGTCTCTTGTCTTCATGTCTCCTTGGATCTGTCTATTGTCTTCGTGTCTCCTTGATTCAGTCTCTTGTCTTCGTGTCTCCTTGGTTCAGTCTCGTCTTCGTGTCGCCTTGGTTCAGTCTCTTGTCTTCTTGTTTCTGTCTCTTGTCTTCGTGTCTCCTTGGTTCTGTCTCTCGTCTTCGTGTCTCCTTGGTTCTGTCTCTTCTCTTCGTGTCTCCTTGGTTCAGTCTCTTGTCTTCGTGTCTCCTTGGTTCTGTCTCTTGT
>NW_023628073.1:0-2332 GCF_014905685.2 Nematolebias whitei | reverse complement strand
TTAATAACTGGGTTATGGTTACGAAGCCAAGGGAAACCTAGAATTACGTGAGGAGTATGAGAATTGAAAACGAAGAAATCAGTCATTTCATGATGATTTCCCGACATAATGACATGTAACTCGGTGGTCTTTAAATTAATACGGGTCAGCGTGTCTCCGGTTAAGCCGGCGACAGAAATTGACGGTATTTCGCGAGTCGGAAGAGAATATTCTTTAACTAAATCAGAGCTAATCAAATTTTGTTCAGCGCCAGAGTCAATAAGAGCTGAAAAAGAAAAACGACGGGTTTGAGTTTGAATGACCATGGGAAGTAACAATTTAAATGGGGAGGTTAACGCAGACGTTCCCACCAGTAACTCCCGCTTTACTGGTGGAAGTTCTCGTTTCCCCGAAACGGACAGTGGGGCAGAAAGTGACCGGAATTACCACAATAAATGCAGAGACGGGCAGATACACGCCGCTGTCTCTCTGCAGGAGTCAGCCGTGCGCGCCCCACCTGCATAGGCTCGGGGGAGCGATCCCGTGAAGGGAAAGAAGATGATTGGCTGTGACCAGGAAGCAAGGAAGACTGGGAGTTGTAGTTCACAGGGGGCTGATTCGAAGAAAAGGACTCGTAGCGAGGGGTCGTAAACCCGGAAGTGGGGGAATTGTGGGAAACGTAGTGTCGCGGTGCAGGCTTGGGCTCACCTGGAGGAGTCGGAAACCCGGAAGTCGAGGGTCGATGGGAACTGTAGTTTGTTTCTCTTCGCCTCTCCCGGAAGCGGTCGTAGATTGAGATGGCAAGGTCTATCAGTTTGTTGAAAGTCTCGGGCTCATCTCGCGTGGCCAGCTGATCTTTGAGAAAATCAGAGAGAGCATTAAGGAAAATACCTTGGAGGGCGGGCTCGTCCCATCCTGTTTGGGCAGCAAGGATCCGAAACTCCAGAGCGAACTCCGAGGCATTACGACGGCCCTGTCGTAAGTTCAACAATCGCTTGGCGGCATTTGAAGCCTGCAGAGGACGGTCAAAAATCCTGCGAAACTCCCGAAGAAAGAGGGCATAGGAAGCAGGGGGGTTATCATGACTCAAGAGGAACGAGTGAGCCCACCGGAGAGCGTTACCTCTGAGCTGGCTTACGAAGAAGGTGATTTTGGCTGTGTCCGACGAGAACTGGGAGGGAGCCCCCTCGAAGGCGAGTCGGCACTGGAGCAAGAAGCCGCCACATTGGTCAGGGTCTCCGGTGAAAAACTCAGAGGGTTTAATGAAAATTTGTTGAACAGGAGGAGTGGGACCAAGAGCCACGGGGGCTGACGGAACGACTGGAGCTGGGGAGGCAGAAGCTTGCAGCTGACGTTTAATGGAATAAATCATACCTCCGAGCTCCTGAAGGTTGGACTGGACCGTGGTCTGGTGAGTCAGCACCTGATGAATTACTTTGTCCATCCTGTCGATCCGCTCCTCCGCGGGAACGGGGGAGGTCTGCTCGCTCTTGGTCTCATTCTGGGTCTGTTGTGGCTGGAGCATTTCTGTTAGGAGTGCACGGGGAACCCAGATGATATGAGACCCAGAACGAGGCAGACACAAGGGAAATGCAAAAGAACAGTGTTTATTATTTACAGTGAGTTAAATCACATCCACAGGCTGCTGGTCTGAGGCTCCTGGAAAGAGGGACGACAGGTTATTAGCTGTCCAACGGGGAAGGCTCAAGTTTTTTGTTAAGGAGAGTGTTCGATCTTACAGTCCAACACGAAGGGAGAGCTGGTCCTTCAGTCCAAGGCGAGCGAGCAGCAGAGGGAAATCCAAAAGAGTCCAAAAGGGGAACGAGGAAGGCTGGCACTGGAGGCAAAGAGGCACGAGGAATACCTGAGAGGCCTAGGATCCAAATCAGGTCACGAGGGAAATCCAAAGAGCACGAGGAACCAGGAAACTGGAAAAAAGAGCAAAAGGTGAACAAATTCTTTTCACCAAGACATTTGCCTCACAACAGTACAATACCATAAGAGGTGATATGCTCCAGCGTTGAATCACACCGGACTGCAGCCTTAAGTAGATGGAGAGGCTCATCAGGCTGATGGCCGCCAGGTGTTGGTAATCAGCGGCCATCAGCAAGGCAGGCTGCAGGCAGTGGGATCCTTACACTTTCATATATTTCAGATTCATTGCACACCAACTGAAATATTTCAGGTCTTTAATTGTTTTAATACTGATGATTTTGGCATACAGCTCATGAAAACCCAAAATGCCTGTCCCAAAAAATTTGCATATTTCATCCCACCAATGAAAGACAAGTGTTTTTAATACAAATAACGCCAACCTTCAAATAATCATGTTCAGTTATGCACTCAATACTTG
>NW_023628072.1:0-2332 GCF_014905685.2 Nematolebias whitei | reverse complement strand
TGTTAGACTCATGAAGCTCTAACTAGAATAATCACTGTGAAAAACCATATCATGTTGCTGCTGATCTGTTTCATGTTGCTGCTGATCTGTTTCAGTGTTGATGTGTTCATGCGTGCACATCTGCTCACAGACTCATGTTCATGTTTGTGCTGATGTTCAATGTTTTATGTTATGAGTGCTTAGTGTATATTTAGTTGATGTTTTTCTTAGTTCATATCTTAGATGTTATTACTGTTTTTCTTATACATTTTATTGTTGGATGTAACTGGGACCTTGTGTACATAATTTCGCTCCACCACATGTACCACATGAGGTGCGAATGACAATAAAGAAACTGACTCTGTTATTAAATGTTGTTTATTAATTTAGCTTTAATTTTAAAAGTAAAGCAACCAAGCTCCTTCCAAGAATTAAACACTTTTTTAAACAACTTTTCATCAATAAAATTTTAAATTAACCAACACCTCAGAAGTAAACACAATTTTTAAGTAAAACCTAGCTTTAATTTTGTTTTGCTTAAACGAGTAAATAAATAAAGTCACAAAAATGGCTTTCAGCTCTAAAGAAGATGACACTATCTCTTTGTTTTCTGATTCAACCGAATTAGACAACAATCTACACTTAATTTCACAGCTTGAAAAACAAAATACTCTGAAACATCAATATGACTCCAGGCTGTCCAATGAACAACCCTTACAAAACAAATTATCTTATGCTGAAACCAAGTTTAAACTTCTCAATCAAGAATATCTGAGAATGCAAAGATATGATGATTTACAACAGAAGTTGACTGACACATAATCTCAACTTTCTAATGAAATCAAAACTAAAACTGAGATGCTTACAACTCTACAGAAATCATATGATGAGTTTATCCTTGAACAAAATGATATCTGCCTTACTCATTTACAACTCAAAGATGAAAAAAATCAAATTTTTACAGGACCAACTGTCTGAAGCAAAGAATCCATCCAACTTGAGGTTACGACCTCCTCCTGGCATCAATGTCAGATCTTTCAAAAATGGCCTAAACACATCACATCCAGTAAGTAATCTCATTTTACAAAATCACTTTTCTAGATCTGATGACTTGGAACAAAACGGTGAGTACCCAAGGATTTTTGAGTCCTCCACTGAGGTAAACAGACACTACCCTCCAAACACACTTGGAGTGGTCAAACTGAACCCCTCCTCATCACAAATGAACAAGCAAGTTCAACCTGAACTAACAAACAAAGATCTGGACACGATAGCTAAACACATTCAAAATTTTGACTCTCACACAGGAACGGATGTAAAATTTTGCCTTGATGATGTGGAATATCACCTCAGCCGGTTCCCACATGCATCTATTGAAGACAAGATTTATCTTATTAAAATCACTTTTAACACAGAAGTCAAAAGGTTTATCGACCGACAGATATCCAAAATCAGAAATGATTTTTTTCCTCTTGTGCCAAGCCATAGAGAAAGAGTTTTCTGACTTTGCTTCCCCATCAGGATTAATATTTGCTCTGAATATCAAAAAAGGAAGAGAGTATTCTTTCTTTTCACATGTGCATCACTCTTACTCTCGTCTGGATTATTTTATAATCAGCAACTCATTGCTGACCAACATTTCAGACACTAAGATACACCCTATTGCTGTCAGCGATCATGCACCAGTTACTTTAAATTTAGATAATAAGAAAGAAATCCCAAAAAGTATAAACTGGAGATTAAATACCTCACTGCTTATGGACGAAGAATTTATACAATACTTTAAAAATGAATGGACATCGTATTTAGAGTTTAATGACTTGCCAGGTACATCAGCGTGTACACTCTGGGAGGCTGGGAAAACAGTTATGAGAGGGAAAATAATATCCTACGCAACAAACAAAAAGAAAAAAGAAAATAAACGTATTGAGGAATTAGAGAAATCTATCAAATTATTAGAAAGTTTACAAGGAGAGGAAACACAGAAAAAACTACGCAAGATAAAATTAGAACTAAATGAATGTATTGACAAAAAAAACAAATTCTTGGTACAAAGACTTCGCTTGGAACATTTTGAACACAGTAATAAATCCGGTAGCTTTTTAGCTAATCAACTCAAATTAAATAAAGAAAAAACATCTATATATGGTATTAAAGACACAAATGGTAACATAACTTATGACGAGGAAAAAGTAAATAGTGTTTTTAGAGATTTCTATAAAACTCTATACACTCCACAAATAAATCCGACAGATGAAGATATTAATCAATTCTTGGAGAGAGTAATACTTCCAAAACTAGACAGTAGTCAATCTTCAGAACTAGACTCACCATTAACATCAGATGAGCTCCG
>NW_023628071.1:0-2333 GCF_014905685.2 Nematolebias whitei | reverse complement strand
TTGTTAAAGGGGCGTGGCCAGGCCTCAAAGTTGAGCTTCACGCCATAAATTTCCAAACGTTATAACTTTCAACTTGAATGACAGATTTGCACCAAATTTGGCATGAGTCATCCCTCTCCCATGCCCGACGATACCCTGAGGTCATATTGTGACGTCATCAAAGCCCCGCCCCCTCAGAACAGGAAGTGACTTTTTTGGCTTGGAATGGTCCTTCTTTGACACCCTTCACATAATCAGGATGATCCTGTGTTAGAAGACAGATAAGATGGTCTGACTTGATTTAAACAACAAAACAGTTATAGCTGGAGAATGTGGGCGTGGCGCCATGGCGAATTAAAAAGTGACGCCGTTGCAATACGTTTGGCTCTAAATTGCACAGATTTGAGCCCAGGTGAACCAAAATCACTATGATTGATCATTATCCACATCTGAACAGGGTTCCATGATAAGTGGCCAAGAACCTCCACAGCGCCACCTACATTCTCCTTACAGTTATATCTCAGTGATACAACATCCGATCTGAACCAGATTTTTGGTGCGTCATTACTGAGAACTGATGGACATTTTAGTTTTGTTGTTTAATATTTGACTCAAGGGCGCCCCCTACATTATTCAAACTGTTTTGTCTCAGTGATATATCAGCCGATCTGCACCAAATTTATGGTGTATTATTATTTAGCCCTGGTGGACACAGTAGTAATGTTTTTTAAATTTTGACTCTATAGCGCCCCCTAGAATATTGCAACAGTTATATCTCAATGATATATCATCCGATCTGCACCAGATTTTTGGTATATTATTATGTAGCCCTGATGGACACATTAGTAATGTTTTTTAACTTTTGACTCAAGAGCGCCCCCTATAATATTCCAACCCTTATATCTCAATAATATATCATCCGATCTGGCGCGTGACAGTAGCGTGAGCGTTCTCCATGGCGACCGGGAAGAGTAGCTCGAGTTCCCGCGGTCGCCATGAGGCCGCAGTGGCGCTTCGCTGCGAGGGCCTTCAACGCTGCTTGCAGCTTTAATTAGGCCCGAGCAGCAAAGCGCTGCGAAGGCCTATTGTAATTGTGTCGTTTCTTATTATTATTTTTCTTGGGACTTTTGGGACGCATTTTTGGAGGCCTTAGCATATCCCAAAACTCACCAAACTTCACCAAAACTTGTCCCCCTAGTAAAATTTTTGAACTGTAATGGATCCAAAAGTGGGCGTGGCCAAACTGCTCCACAGCGCCCCCTAACGTGAGATATGAAAACTGGTAAGCCCTAGAGAGCTGAAATTTGGTACATAAGTAGAACCCACCGAATCAAGAAAAAAAGTCTCTTGGAGGTATGCCTTAAACCCAACAGGAAGTCGGCCATTTTGGGTCAAAGGGTCAATTTTGGCCGTTTTTCACTTTTCGTACACGGCGAATTTGAACGAACTCCTCATAGGGATTTCGCTCAATCGGTTTCAAACTTTCGCCATTTTGCTCAGTAGGCATGGGGGACCTAAAGTTATCAAAACGGTGCAAATTGACGCATGTTGAGGGGGCGGGGCCAGGCCTCAAAGTTGAGCTTCACGCCATAAATTTCCAAACGTTATAACTTTCACGTTGAAAAACAGAATCGTACCAAATTTGGCACGAGTCATCCCTGTCCCATGCCTGACGATACCCTGAGGTCAAATTTTGACTTCATCAAAGCCCCGCCCCCTCAGAACAGGAAGTGACTTTTTTTGCTTGGAATGCTCCCTCCCTGACACTCTTGACCCAATCAGGATGATCCTGTGTTAGAAGGCAGATAACAAGTTGGTCTGACTTGCTTTGAAGCGCAAAGCGTTTCCCCTGGAGGATGTGGGCGTGGCGGCGTGGCGAAGTCAGAAGTGACGCCGTTACAATACGTTTGGCTCTGAATTCCACAGATTTGATCCGAGGTTCATGAAAATCACTATGATCGATCATTGCCCGCCCCTTGAACAGGAAACCATGATGATTGCGCAATAGCCTCTCTAGCGCCCCCTAGAATATTTTAAAACCTCAGCCCCGAGCCATTTTTCGACCGATAAATCTGAAACTCGGTGAACATGTGTATCTTCTCAGGACCTATGAAAAAGTCTCTTGGCGCTCCGGTCCAAAACCAACAGGAAGTCGGCCATTTTGGGTCAAAGGTTAATTTTTGGGCGTTTTTAACGGCGAATTTTAACGAACTCCTCCTAGGGATTTTGAAGGATTGACTTAAAACTTGGTTATTAGGCCCTTAAGACATTGGAGAGTAAAAGTTATCAAAAGCTTTCGGTTTCGTTTTGTTAAAGGGGCGTGGCCAGGCCTCAAAGTTGAGCTTCACGCCATA
>NW_023628070.1:550-2333 GCF_014905685.2 Nematolebias whitei | reverse complement strand
AGACCACACTCAAGCCAACCTGTGTCAGGTGCAGCCTACAACCAAGAACAAAAGAGAAGCTTCTTGTGTTTGACAGCAGCTATAATGCTGTTTCTTAGAAACCTTCAGTTTAAAAAAAAAAAAGAGCTGATGTAACTTACCTAAAGATCAGCAAATACATCTAACCAATCAGTGTTTGCCCTCTACAAACGCTTATTCTCCAGAAACGCCCACTTTTGGTCTGCAGAGAACCCCTTCTCTCTTTATCAGGACTATGGAACTTTCTGGCAGTGATCACGGACAGTCTCACCGCCTTTGTCAGCTTCCTCCCAGCAAAATGTCTTATGTCTATCTATGTTGCCATTTTTGTGCTGAGGTCGTTTTTTTTTTGTTTTTTTTTTGCTACCTCACTTTGTGTCCTGTGTGTCAAGGACACAGTGTGAGAGATCTTTTTTATACCTTCTTTTCTCATGTTTTTCTTCTCTTTTCTTATCTAAATCATAAGGGCAGCGCTTCACAACAAAGCTGCAGCCCCCGTGCACCCCCGTCTACCACTTTGGATGGCTGCACTGAAATGTTTTTTCTCTGTACTTAACTGTGCAAAGACACTAAAGGTGATTCTGACATGATGTGACCTGTCATTCAACCCAGTAGGCTTGTCAGCAACTGACAATGGTGGATTGCAATTTGTCCTAAAAGTGAAATGTCCTTACCTGCAGGAGCTGCAGCCCCTTTTCCTCAGACAACATTGTCTGTATTTTGCATTCCCAACATTTTGCAGTCAGAGGAATTTCATGAAAACTCATCAGAGAAATTATTAAACGTTGTCAGAGGGGAACATGTAATGCAGCGTTATCTTGAGCATTTAGAGCAGGGGTGGGCAATTACTTTTTTCCATGGTGCCACATAAAAAACAGAAAATATTGTGAAAGGCTGGGCCAAAAAAACTTAACTCAATTATGCATAAATGATATAATACTGACAAGCTGGTAAAACTGGTAAGAGTATATTTTATGATTAAGCAATGAAAAACAGGTTGACTTACAAAAAATGTCATTTCTGCGCAAGTGTTTTCTAAATTTCTTTGAAAATCCACAGTTTATGTTCCTCAAACGTGGCGAGAAACATATTTTAAATGAGTTTTGTTGAACACAAGTAAAAACGTTTAAAGTGATGACATTTTGCCCACAGGCCTCTGTGCAACCACTGTCCAAGCTTTACTTTGGTGATAAACCTGCCATCTCAAACTGTTGGACATGTGGATGATGGTCTCTTTGTCATGCTCCTCCTCCATTGCCGGTCCTCTTGCTTGACACGACTGTCAACAAGGAAGAGGGCCGGCAATGGAGGAGGAGCATGACAAAGAGACCATCTTAGCACCAACATAACTGGTTTGTTCCACTTTGGAGTAAGCAGTTGGGGGATGAATCAGTTTTGTGTTGTGTGTTTCCTTGACTGATGAAGCCTTCCGGATTGAAGGCGAAACGTTTCAGCACAAAAAAAAGAAACTGTCAAGATGACCTGACTGAAAAATGTTGGAAGGAAGGAAACAGTTTCAAAGATGAAAGCTAGAAGACAGAAATTGAAGTGAGCGAATGTTGAATGACAAGTTATTAATGTTTAAAAAACGCTGTGGAAAACTGAAGGCAAAGTCTCATTTTTGGGTGAAAACAGACACTAGCCTTTTTTTTTCTTCAGGCTACTGTGATCCTGAATGCTGCCATACATTATCATATACCTTCACCATAAAAAAGAAGTTGAATTTTATATATATATATATATATATATATATATATATATATAT
>NW_023628070.1:0-450 GCF_014905685.2 Nematolebias whitei | reverse complement strand
GCATGACAAAGAGACCATCTTAGCACCAACATAACTGGTTTGTTCCACTTTGGAGTAAGCAGTTGGGGGATGAATCAGTTTTGTGTTGTGTGTTTCCTTGACTGATGAAGCCTTCCGGATTGAAGGCGAAACGTTTCAGCACAAAAAAAGAAACTGTCAAGATGACCTGACTGAAAAATGTTGGAAGGAAGGAAACAGTTTCAAAGATGAAAGCTAGAAGACAGAAATTGAAGTGAGCGAATGTTGAATGACAAGTTATTAATGTTTAAAAAAACGCTGTGGAAAACTGAAGGCAAAGTCTCATTTTTGGGTGAAAACAGACACAAGCCTTTTTTTTTCTTCAGGCTACTGTGATCCTGAATGCTGCCATACATTATCATATACCTTCACCATAAAAAAGAAGTTGAATTTTATATATATATATATATATATATATATATATATATATAT
>NW_023628069.1:0-2333 GCF_014905685.2 Nematolebias whitei | reverse complement strand
GAGGGGGGACCACATCAAAGGGGGAGCCAGAAGGTTTCAAGCTGCACATGACCTACTCTAGAGAAGATAGAGTGATGGGTTCAAAATGGTCAAAAGGAGCTACAGATTGAGGTGGGATGGATGGGTCATGAGTTGGAGGGGAAATGAGAGCCAGGGTTGTCGCAATTTTTTCCAAAAAAAAAATGTAAGAAGTTGTCGCACAGCTCGGTCGAGGCTTCCAGAGGTGATGGTTCAGTGAAGTGGAGAACAGAGTTTAGGGTGGAGAAGAGGACACATGGGTTGCGAGAGTTTGAGGTAATTATATCAGAAAAGTATTTGGATTTAGCAGCTTTCACTGCTTTCTGATAATACCATACCAATTTATTTATAGAGCACTTAAAACAGCAACAAGGCCAACCAAAGTGCTGTACAAAAGAAAACAAACATGCACAGCGGACAGGAAAACATAAAATAGAAATACAGATACAAATAGCAGCAGAAGCTAACTAAAATGGCCAACAGAGTAGAGAACAGACCGGACCAAAACAAATCACAACTTGTTGAAGGCAAGAGAATAGAAGTGGGTCTTCAAGCGAGACTTAAAGACTGAGAGTGTGGGAGCCTACCGGACACTCAGTGGCAACTCATTCCACAGTCATGGACCTGCAACAGAGAAAGCCCTGTCACCTCTGAGCTTACGACGGGTTTCTGGGACTGAGAGAAGCATCTGGTCTGCTGACCTCAGAGAGCGCGGTGGGACATATGGCTGCAGAAGATCAGTGAGATAGGATGGGGCGGAACTGTTCAGTGATTTAAAAACATACATGAGAATTTTGAATTGGATCCGAAGGTGAATGGGTAGCCAGTGCAGGGAGGCCAAAACTGGCATGATGTGCTCTATATAGCCTGTACCAGTTAAAAATCGGGCTGCAGCATTTTGGACCAGTTGTAGACGAGCAATGGAGGACTGACTGATTCCAAACAGAAGTGAATTGCAGTAATCAAGCCTAGATGTTATGAAGGCGTGGATCACTGTCTCAAGGTTCTTCTTGGAGAGTATAGGTTTCAGCATAGACAGCCGTCTCAGCTGAAAAAAACAGGATTTGACCATCATGTTTACGTGACTGTTGAGTTTTAAGGACGGGTCCATTATCACCCCCAGATTAGTGACCTTTTGTTTCTCTAGCGGGGCTAGAGAGAAAAGGTCAATGTCATGGTTCATGAGTGAGCCACTGGGATGGAACAGCATGACTTCAGACTTCTTCTCATTGAAGCTTAAGAAGTTTAAAGCCATCCAGTCCCAGATGTCAGCCAGGCAGTCAAGAAGAGGCTGAATAGAACATGTGCCTCTGTGCCTCAGGGGGAAGTAAATTTGGCAATCATCGGTGTAGAAATGAAAGGGTATGTTGTGTTTGCGGAAGATAGCACCTAGTGGCAGCAGGTATAAAGAAAAGAGAAGGGGACCGAGGATGGACCCCTGCGGTACCCCCCACTGGAGCGCTGTCGATGCCGAACTAAAATCTTTGATATTGACACAGAAGGTTCTGTCAGAGAGGTAAGACCCAAACCTTTTAAGGGCTGACCCTGTGATGCCCACACACTGCTCCAGTCTAGAAATGAGGATCTTGTGGTCGATGGTGTCAAAAGCAGATGTAAAGTCCAATAGGACAAGCAGCACAGAATCACCTGCGTCTGTGGATATGAAAATGTCGTTAAAAACATTCAGTAGAGCAGTTTCAGTGCTATGGAGAGATTTGAAGCCAGATTGGAATAACTCTAGGATAGCGTGATCCCCCAAAAACTGTTTCAACTGAGACTCCACAATTTTTTCCAGTAGTTTAGAGGTGAATGGGAGTCTGGAGACAGGCCAGAAGTTGGACATGGCTGAGGGGTCAAGGTTAGGTTTTTTCAGGAGGGGCTGGACAGCAGCATGTTTAAAAGTCTTTGGCACCACACCTGAGGATAAACTGCTATTCAGAATAGCGAGGATAAAAGGACCCAGGGTAGGAAAAACTTCCTTTAGTAGTCGAGGGGGGACCACATTAAAGGGGGAACCAGATGGCTTCATGCTGCACATTACCTGCTCCAGAGAGGACAGAGAGATGGGCTCAAAGTTGTCAAACACAGCCACGCACTGAGATGGGATGGACAGATCATGAGCTGGCGGAGAAATGAGTGCCCGGGTGTTTGCCACTTTTTCTAAAAAGAAATGGAGGAAGTTTTCACACAGCTCAGTTGAGGCTTCCAGAGGTGAAGGCTCACTGAGGTGTAGAACTGAGTTCAGGGTGGAGAAAAGAACTCGGGGGTTGTGGGAGTTGGAGACAATTAAATCAGAGAAGAATTTACATTTGGCA
>NW_023628068.1:0-2333 GCF_014905685.2 Nematolebias whitei | reverse complement strand
TGGTCCTCATGGCCATAAGGGCCACTCCACACACGTCGACTGGCATCTCTCCTTTCGAGATGATGACGGGTCGACAAATGACTCTCCCTCTACACCTGTTGTACCAACCAGGCGATGCTGCCATGGCAACAGCCTACACTACACAACAATACATGAAAGACTTGGAAAAACACCTTAAAAACACTTTTGCTTTCGCACAGAAAAACCTGGAAAAATCAGCTGACGGACGCAAAGCGTACTACGACCAAAAGGCCTCTCACGAGGAACTCCAAGTGGGAGACAGGGTCTGGTACTACACGTTTGCCCCCAAAACTGGGAGAAGAGAGTCCGGGACCGGAACTCTCGCCCGTAAACTGATGCCTAGATGGACTGGACCCCATCTGATAACCGACAAACTGTCTCCAGTTGTCTATCAGATAAAAATCAGTAAAGGCCAAAAAGAGCCAACTGTTAAATGGGTACATCGTAACCAGGTTAAACCACACAAGGCGTGCAATAACTCTTCAGGAGACAAAGATCTCACAAAATCTGACCTCGTGGGAATAAGGGTCATCCAAGCAGAAGATAACTAATGGATAATAAACTTAACCATAGTTTAAACTTGCGGGTCCTACCCCCGACAATTAAGAAGCTAAGACCTATGTCTTTGTGTTTCCATAGGACAATGATGGTACCACTCCTGGTAATCTTCACCCTCTTGGGTGCCACCCAAGAAATCAAAGCCCTCGTACATGCGGTAAATGAGTTAGCCCTTAAGGTTGAAGTGGAGTACGCTGTCGCACACCTAATGGATAGGATTTTTGCTGACATGCTTAGAGATATCAGTTCATCGGTAGATACACTAGCCACCGGTAGGATCCCACCGTATCTAGTCTCTCTACAGATGGTGAACGACATCCTCAGCTCCGCTACGTGCGAAAGAGTCACGCAAATACAGGCTCACCTGGCTTACACTCTCGGTAGCGCAATTCCAATCTACGTCAATCACAAAACGTTTGAAATGGCGTTCATTATCAACCTACCGATAATTCCCTCAAATGGCATATACAGACTCAGGGACGTTGTTAATGTTGGCAGTTGGCACGGTGAAAACCATGTTCAAATTGACACACCAAAGATGGTTGTGTACCACGACGATAACCCCTCAGTTTATCTAGCTCCAAACCTTCAGATGTGTGTTCTCACTCGGGAGATACATTATCTGTGCGCGAGTAAGCCGTTTGTGTGGAATCAAACCGCGGGCTTATGCGGGTTGACACCTATTCCGAAAAATTCTAAGTGCTCAACGACCGTAACGCCTCGACACCTGGCTAAAGCTGCAAAAGCGGAAATAATTGGCTCACGTTGGCTAGTGAACGCTCCTCAAAGAAAGGCGATCATAGCCTACGATCAACCTGGAGCAAATAGACCTTTGACGTTACCGGACAAAACAATGTGGATCAGTGTTCCCCAGGGAACAACCATACACATTGGTGATTTGACGCTCTATCACCTCGATCCGGAACAATGGGACGCGACTCTGGATGACTCAGAGTACCTGGTGAACATGTCTATAGACATAGATCCAGAAACTCTGGGAAGGATCCGTTTTGAAGGCACCCAAGTCGTCGACGTGGAACCAATAAACCGAGTTCTCAAGTCCCTCAGGTCCACAATTAAGAACCCGATCCAACCAATTACCTATGCGTGGTCAAGCGCGGACACGTTAATCATAGCCCTGCTAATGACGATAACCCTCGTATTGTGTGGGATACTCGCATCCCTGTTCCGGGGCCACACGTCACACCGAGTCGACCTGGATCGCCATGCAGCGCACCTAGATATGATTATGTCTCGCATATGTGGGTCTGCAAAGAAGCCACTCACACGGGACAGCGTGACTGAAACTGACAACCAGGGTGAGGTGAAGCAGTGAAACGATGTTTTTAGTTGTTTAGTCACTACTCTTGTCGGTGTTGAAACGTTGTTGAATTGGTTTTGGTTGTTTCTGAGGTAAGAATGAATTTTGTATGTAAGTTAAGTTAGAGACTAAGAGGCCTTTAACCATGCCAACATGCAGTTCATTCGCTAAATTGCAATCTTTGCGGAGTCAATGTATATTATTGCTACCTTAAGTACCATAATCTACATTGGTCTCACAACGCTTAAGCCGAACCTACTCGAACAATTCTATTCGGGGGGATAGCTAATTCTTTTTGATGAGTCTCGCCATAGACTTCCAAAACATTTATGGGGAAACCAAACACCCAATCTCAAGTCGTTCGTCTAAAAGACAACAGACAATTCAACCAAACTATATTTTACCATGTAAAGCTAACTTAAACCAAGTTAGA
>NW_023628067.1:0-2334 GCF_014905685.2 Nematolebias whitei | reverse complement strand
GGGTTTATCTTTGGCCAAAAAGAATTCACGTTGCCTTATTTCTGACACATTTAAAGTGATTGGGTGGAGGGGGGGGGGGGTAATCCAGATGTTCTGATTTTTGAAAGACTTTCTATTGTGTGTGGTAAACAGACTGAAAAAATTACAATGGAAAAAATATTATTTGAGGTACTTCTAAAGCATTTAAATAATTTTAACTCATATTAACCTGACTGTGTTTGAGGTAAACATTTTATTTACTAACTTTTATTTAAGGAGACAAATCGCACTGAGATCACAGATCTCTTTCACAAGGGAGGACAGAAGGCATCCTAACGTGCATGTTTCTGGAGAAAACCCTCACAAGCACAAGGAGAACATATAAACTGCAGCCAGAACGGCCCCAGGTCCATCAGAGGATTGAACCCAGGACCTTCTTGCAGTGAGGCAACAGAGCTAACCACTGATCCAAAGTGCCGTCACACCCTACAAGCTTCAGCAGTTTCCTGACTGGACTCGCTTGTAGTTCAGGCGGTGCAAACATAACTTAAAAGCAAATCAGTGTTTTAACAATTGTTCGCCTCCTTTCATGCCCAAGGTTTAAATTAAGATCTTATCCTGTAAAATGACTGCGTTACACGAGCCTCTCCACTTCATGTTTATTTTTATCTCTTTTAAAAAGACATTTGTTCTCAATGACATTTAGCACAGTGTGAGTTGATGTATTTTATTGTCTCATGTTCTCCGTTTACTTTCTTCTGATTTTTTAATTTGTTTTAATGTTGTTTTTATTTCTACCTTTGTCTTATAACCTCCGCCAAAGAGGTTTATGTTTTCAGTAATTAATTACTCCGAAAGTTATAAATGGATTTTCATGAAACTTTCAGGAAATGTTCATGTTTTCACAAAGAACCAATGCTTTAATTTTGGTTGCTACCTGGGATCATCATCCAGCTCCCGGGGTTAAAGAGGCTGCTGCAGCTTGCTGTGCTGCGACCGTAAGAAGAAAACAAGAGGACAGAAAACAAACAAGGACAGGTGGGTATCATGCCTTGCTCTACGTCTGTCGGTCAACGAAGAAAGCTAAAACCAGGACGTGTGAAGAATGTGAGAGCAGTGGACAGCAGCTCGCTGCAACGGCTACAAATTACCGCGCGAGTGACCCTCGCTTTAGCGGCGGGGTCCCCTTCTCAGAGTGATTCTAGTTATTGCTGTTGTTCAGCACTTATCATTTTTTAATGTGCTTTACATGTGCTGGTCGTAAAATTTAAATATAGTGAAAAAGTTGATTTATTTCAGTAATTCCATTCAAAAAGTGAAACTTGTATATTAATTCATTCATTACACACAGACCAATATATTTCAAATGTTAATATTTCTTTTAATGTTGATGATCATAACTGACGACTGAAGAAAACCCCAAATTCAGTATCTCAGGAAATTAGAATATTACTTGAGACCAATTAAAAAAAGGATTTTTAGAAATGTTATGTATGAACATGTACAGCACTCAATACTTAGTTGTGGCTCCTTTTGCCTGGATTACTGCAGCAATGCAGCTCGGGCTGAGTACCGAACTTCGGTTCTTTTATGGTACCGACCGAACTGCTTCAGTCAGTATACGTGTCAAAATATGCCGTTTCTTTCTGTGTCAAGTTTCGGTGATTGGTTGTAACGTTACACGTGGTTTGTTAACGTTACTGCAGCTGAATACATGCATCATGAGTTAACGTTAAATTTAAGATATTAGTGTGTAGATTTATTTTATGGCTATTTATGTAGCTAGCTAAAATCAGAAGCTAACTAAAGATTGACAGTAACAGATGAAGCTTAGCTTGTTGCTCATCCATCGGGTCAGCTGGTTAAACAGTTCAGCTAATGTTCAGTTTATGTTTCTGTTCTCACAGGAGCCTCTGACCCTGATGTGAGGACAGACAAAAGAAAAGTGAGGTGGGGGGCACAGGACAGTCACAAACTTTGTTGTTAAAAAAGTTTGCTGCTTTTAACTACAGTGGAGGCTGCATGGTGGAGGTAAGTAAGCTGTAAAGAATATAGTTTACCAGTTAAGCTTTTATCTCTCAGCCTAGATAATGGTTTTTGAACAATAATAACACAACCATGTTATTGTTGATGTTTTGTGTTCTAATGTCAATTAGGAAGATGATAAGAGCCGTAAACACCAGAGAACCACAAAGAAGATTCAGGAAGAGATTTCATTCAACCTGTATTTAAACAGGTTAATCCCATTGAGCCTCGAGGACTCATTTACAAGAAAGACCTGATTTCAACAAAGAATGATGACAACAAAGGACAACAACAACAACAACAACAACAACAACAACAACAACAACAACA
>NW_023628066.1:1776-2334 GCF_014905685.2 Nematolebias whitei | reverse complement strand
TTACTTCTATAGCGCCTTCCAGCCCCCTATGAGGGGCCCCAAGGCGCTTTACAGTACCAGCCATCCACCCATTCACACGCACATTCATACACCGGTGGCGGTAGGCTGCCATGCAAGGCGCCATCCAGTCCCACCGGGAGCAACTCGGGGTTAAGTGTCTTGCCCAGGGACACAACGGCACATGGTGTGGGAAGTCGGGATTCGAACCTCCAACCTTCCGATCAGAGGTCGGCTGCCACTACCACTGCACCACGGCCGCCCACAAGTAAGGCAGCGCTTCAGCTGGGGACTGCCCAGTAAGGCAGCGCTTCAGCTGGGGACTGCCCAGTAAGGCAGCGCTTCAGCTGGGGACTGCCCAGTAAGGCAGCGCTTCAGCTGGGGACTGCCCAGTAAGGCAGCGCTTCAGCTGGGGACTGCCCAGTAAGGCAGCGCTTCAGCTGGGGACTGCCCAGTAAGGCAGCGCTTCAGCTGGGGACTGCCCAGTAAGGCAGCGCTTAAGCTGGGGACTGCCCAGTAAGGCAGC
Organism: Nematolebias whitei; assembly: GCF_014905685.2. NCBI lineage: Eukaryota > Metazoa > Chordata > Actinopteri > Cyprinodontiformes > Rivulidae > Nematolebias > Nematolebias whitei. The sequence continues at coordinate 1,811 of NW_023628066.1, read as the reverse complement.
GCTTAAGCTGGGGACTGCCCAGTAAGGCAGCGCTT
>NW_023628066.1:513-1766 GCF_014905685.2 Nematolebias whitei | reverse complement strand
TGCCCAGTAAGGCAGCGCTTCAGCTGGGGACTGCCCAGTAAGGCAGCACCTGTTATTATCCACCTGACAAAGGGTTTCTTAACTTTATATCTTACTCTTCCCTGAACTTTAATGTGGCCCGAACTGCAACGTGTCCTCTCACAAATGTTGCATCAAAACGACCGGCTCGGCCTCGTGATGTGTGCCGTTACTTTTATTGGCGTTTCGAGTTACCATGGCGACATAATTTGCTAACACAGACAACATTTTACCCATTCAAAAGCTTGATGGAACTCCTCTCAGCCTCTGACACAGTGAGGTCACATGACCTGGAGTGGAGAGCTCTCTGAAGAAAACAGAACGTCATCAACAATCTCTTCCTGCCTCCACATCTTTTAAGAAATGCTTCTTTATTATACATCAAAACAAAGGCCACCTTTTAAAATGGCCGCCACCTGGCAGTTCCCGTTAAAGTTTCTCCAGGAACTTTTTAGCTCCATTTAAGTTTTTCTGTTTGTGACTGACGCGTTTCTCAAACATCAGAACCTGACTGTCCATCAGAACCTCTGACCTTTACCTGAAGGTCATTGGACAGTGTGGGTCAACTTTACGAGAAACTGTTCAACCTGTCCCCGTAGGCGTCGATGTTAGCGACTGAGCTTAAACGGGTCACAGGAAGTTGGACTTTCCATGACTGAGCTGCTGTTTTCACATCGTTAGCGTGTTTTATAACAATCACAACCGAGCGTCTCCTGCTGGAGGACGGACGTGTCCTCTCAGAGGTCAGAGGTCAAACTCCCGTTGACTCCCATCGTATCTGAGCTCAGATTTTTCTCTTTAGTATCTCTTCCATGAAACCCTGTAGTGCCATCAAACAGAACCTGTGGTACCACAGTTTTCACAGAGACTGTCTGAGGCTTACTTTTTATTCTGCGCCTCTGTCTGACTGACTTATTAAGACTCCTGTAAGGAAGTGACATCAGAGCTGCTCTTGGTTTAAAAAAAAAAAACATTAAAACGTTTTAGTACTTCTGTTTGAGGCTTAGTTTTTAGTTTGTGCTTCTGTCTGCCTGTCTGATAAAGAGTGCTGTTGAGTGCTGCCCAGGAAAGACAGGAATCACCATGGCAACCAGCGACTCAGCAGATTCTACCGTTAAATTATTCCATTATGGCCACCTTTGTCTTAATAAACATTTATTTTAATTCAAATTAAAACTTTGTTTTTATCTCTTCACTGCTTTGATTGTTTTTATTGATGTTTATTTATTTTATCT
>NW_023628066.1:180-503 GCF_014905685.2 Nematolebias whitei | reverse complement strand
AGTGACTCAGCAGATGGTGGGTCTTCTAAATTACCCAGCATTCTTTTCTTCCTCCTCTGTCTCCATCATGGCCGCACACGCAGATCCTTCATGTCTCTGATGTTCAGGTGGATTCAGTCAGAGGTTTGACAGGAAACAGGAAGAGGACTGAACCTGGACTTTCAAAATAAAGCTCTTCAAAATAAGAGTCTGGTGCTGTAACAGTTTAAAATATTAAAAGAGAAAAATCCTGTTGGAATTTCTTCAGACATTTTACATTCTCTGCTCCTGGCTGTCCTCCTGTCCCTCTTGTCTTTCCTTTCCTCCTCTCTCTCCTGTCCCTC
>NW_023628066.1:0-170 GCF_014905685.2 Nematolebias whitei | reverse complement strand
AAACATCAAGTCATCAAACAGAAGCACGTTTCAGGACACAACTGCCCCACGGCTGCTCGTTAAAGTTTCAAGACCATCAGGGTCCCCAGACCCTCATGAAAACTAAATCCTCCAGGAGACACTTCAGTCCCACGGAACGCTCAGAACTGGAGCAGCATACAGCAGCCGAT
>NW_023628065.1:0-2334 GCF_014905685.2 Nematolebias whitei | reverse complement strand
TGTTAAAATATGTAAGGCCCCCAAAATGATATCATCATTTGTTGGTTTTAAAAGGTTCTCTTCTTCTTCATCGCTTGTCATTTTTCTTCTATTTAAGGATTAAACAGGAGAATTTTAATGTTTTAGGTTTTTCAAAATAAATAAAATCAGCAAAGTCTCTTTGTCTGATATATTTACTTTTATTTTAGTGATTTGTCAATTAAACGTGCACTATCCTTTTAGCAAATGAGTAAACTTTTTCCAACTTTGTGAAAATCTGTAACTGTTTCTATTTTTAAAAAGTTAATGTTTATTTTGTACCTTAGTTTTAAGGGATTACCAGTGAAATAAAAACTTTTTGGTAAATGCTCTTTGCATAAATACCTTATAACTTTTAAAATGCAAGATAATAGTAATTATTTTCAGCTTTAAGGAACGTTTATTAACTCAAAAATGCCTTTTTTTTTAAATAAAAACGTTTAATTTCACTATTTAAACCTAAAAAGCGAGTGAAACCTGTCTTCTCAAGTTTGTCCAGAAGATGTCAGAACCACCTTAATAATTTCAACTCAGACACTGTTTGTGTTATCCAGTAGGGGTCGCTATGACTTCCTGTGGCGTTCGGTTGACATCCTGTTGTTAGCCGCTTAGCTTAAAGTTAGTTTTGGCTAAACTCTGTAAAAATCAACATTTCTGAACGGATTTTTTACACAAACGTGGCAAAATTTCAACAAGCACGACTTCTTAGCATGAACATGAGTTTTTGGGACAATATTGCAGCTTTATTTAGTGATTTTAAGCGTAGTGAAGGCTCCGATCGTTAGCTTTGGCTAAAATTAGCATCGCTAGCGTTGTTTAAAAACATCATTTAATGACGAATTTTAAACTCTAACGTGGCAAAATTTCAGCGAGTATGCTTCGAAGCACTTGACCAGCGTGTCAAAATCACTTTAAAGCGTTTTTTTAGCTTTAAAAGGCAGATTTTATTCCCTATGAAAACGAGTTTCCATTTCCGGGTCACGTGACTGAAATCACCAATGAAAAAGCAGCGCAGGGTTGAGAGGGGATGACGTAGCCACGCCAGTCAACCTTCTCAGCAAATCAGAGCGCTCCACAGCAGCAATATTCAACCAATCAGGAAACGTTAAAGCAACCAGCATGCTAGATTCACGTGAACTAAAATTCGTCAACTTTTCGTCTTTTAAACTGTCAAAATGCACTTTTTCTGTTAAAAATTGTAACGAATCAACTCCTAACTGTGTTCTGAGACGGCGCTCAGCTTTTAAAACGTCTCTCCATCCATTTAAAATACTCATTCAAACTTAACAGAACCGAACTGGACCACAGTCCTGGTCTTTCAGCAGAACCTCCGTACTTTTAAACAGAATCAACGTTTCCCACAGCTCATAAGCTTAGCTACACATAGCAGTCGTACAAATTCAGCTTTCATAAAGACTTATGACACTATTTCAGCTTTCTGTGAGCTCCCTGAGCTCCACAGACCAACACGCTTAAAAACATGCAGCGTTTCGCTTCGTAAGTTGCAGAGCCGAGCTCCAAGCGCGCAGCTCCGGCTGCGTTTCAATCACAGCTGATAAACTGTTATTTTATCAACATGCCAACATTTAAAAATCAATTTTACACGTTTTTACAGTCATTTATGAGCACGTTACGGGGCCACCAATATGTAGTAGTACATATACGAGATATATGCATACAATTTTCACGAGTTCCTCATCTTTCTGACTGTATAATGTCGTGCATTGAATTTTAACAGAAATGCGGACGAGAGACGTTATTATCTTTGACCCATCAAAATGAATGCGGTCATTTATTTTCAGAATCAAAGTTTAACATCAAACATTTACATTAATTTGGCAAAATATGAAAATAATAACAGACAAGTTTCACAAATAATGAGCTTCAATCACGCGGCGGTGATTGAGGACTTTGCTTCAGATATTTCTAAAATATCTGTACTGATTTTATGAGAAAACAGAGTTTAAGATGAAGTGGAGATTTATCTTACAGAGAGATATGTGAGGGAATTAATCTGTTATGACCAGAACGTGCACGCTCCATCAGATCTCAGCTTGCTTCCGGTACACTTTAGTCGAAGAAGAAACTGTTACCTGGTTGACGATGACTCAATGTCGGTATAGAATCCTTCAGACTTTTTCAGCGTCTCCGTTGAGAGCAGCTGAAATCCTTCGAGAGTCGTGCGTGGTGTTCAAACAGAAATTATAATTCCAAAACGTCTCTGGATCATCCTGAACGCGTCTGCATCCAAGAGCTCTAACTCCATCACTCTGTGCGCTCTCTAGTTGAACTCATTTCTGAGTGCAGCAACACAGC
>NW_023628064.1:0-2334 GCF_014905685.2 Nematolebias whitei | reverse complement strand
ATTCATTTTGATGGGTCAAATATAAATGACGTCTCACGTTTGCATTTCCTTAAATTCAATGCACGTTTTATTCAGTCCAGAAAAATGAGGAACCCGCGTTAACTGATGAATATATGCCAGCATCTACACTGATCATCATATTGATTTATTCTGTCTGACAGAAACTTGGCTACAACAGGAGGATTTTGTTAGTATAAATGAATCCACTCCTGTTAATTATTTAAATTTTCATGTTCCTAGAACAACTGGCTGAGGTGGAGGAGTGGCTTATATTTTTCAGTCAGGATTATTGATTAATGCCAAACCAGTAATTAGTTATGATTCTTTTGAATCACTGTCCCTCAGTCTTTCTCATCCAAAATGGAAATCAGAAAAGCTACTTTTACTAGATGTTATATATCGTCCACCAGGCGCTTACTCTCAGTTTTTGTCTGAATTTTCAGAATTATTAACTGACTTACTATTAAATACTGATAACATCATCATAATGGGTGATTTCAATATTCATGTGGATGTTGAGAGTGATAGTTTAAGCATAGCCTTTAATAATTTAATACTCATTTGGTTTTACCCAAAACGTCCGCACATCTACCCATTCTTATCATCACACTCTTGATTTAGTTCTGACCTATGGTATAGAGATTAAGGACTTGGTAATAGTTCCTCAAAATCCTATTCTGTCCGACCATTTTTTAATAACCTTTGAGTTTACATTAAATGACTACACAGTCACTGAGAGTAAATTTCATCTTAGCAGGTGCTTATCTGAAAATGCTGTTACCAAATTTAAACAACTCTTCCATCAATGTTTTCCTCTATCTTGCAGAGTAATGCATCAGAGAACAGTGACTTAGATCATCTAGTTGATCATCTTACAACTTCAATGCAAACTTCACTTGATAAAATTGCTCCACTGGAAAAAAAGTAATCAATCACAGGAAACTGGCTCCTTGGTTCAATTCTGAGTTACGTACTTTAAAGCAGGCATCTAGTAACCTGGAGATTAAATGGCGCTCTACTAATGTTGAAGAATTTTATTTAACTTGGAAAGATAGTCTGCTAACATATATAAAAGCTCTCCGTAAAGCTGGAATTTTGTATTACTCATCTTTAATAGAGGAAAATAAAAATAAACCTAGGTTTCTGTTTAGTACTATTGCTAGACTAATTAAAAGTCCCATTTCTGTTGAACCATGTATCCCTACAACTATAAGTAGTGATGACTTCATGAGATTCTTTATAAATAAAATTATTTAAATTAGAGAGAAAATTCATACCATCCTTCCTTCTACTATCTCTCGTCCCCCATCAAATGAGACAACTTTAAAAATTTCACTAGAGCCTGATTTATGTTTGGACAGTTTTTGTCCTGTTGAGCTCTCTGAATTGTCAAAAATAATAACCTCATCCAAACCATCCACATGTCTGCTGGATCCCATCCTAACCAGACTGTTTAAAGAGGTATTTCCCCCAATTAATGTCCACATTTTGGATCTACTTAATTTGTCTTCAATGAATGGTTATGTACCACAGCGTTCTAAGTTTGCTGTAATTAAACCTTTACTTAAGAAGTCTGATCTTGATTCAGAAATTCTGGCCAACTATAGACCTATATCTAATCTAACTTTCATCTCAAAAATTCTAGAGAAAATAGTTGCAGGTCGGTTGCGAGAACATCTACAAAGAAATAATCTGTTTGAAGAGTTTCAGTCAGGGTTTAGATCTTATCATAGCACAGAAACAGCACTAGTAAAAGTAACTAATGATATTCTCATGGCCTAAGACAATGGACTTGTGTCTATACTGGTCCTGTTAGACCTCAGTGCTGCATTTGATAAAGTTGATCACAATATTTTACTACAGAGGCTTGAATATGATATTGGGATTACAGGAATGGCTCTAAAATGGTTTAAATCATATCTATCTGATAGATTCCAGTTTGTAAATGTAAATAATAAAGCTTATTCATACACCAAAGTTAGTCATAGAGTTCCTCAGGGCTCAGTGCTTGGGCCAATACTCTTTACTTTATATATGCTTCCATTAGGTAAAGTTATTAAACAGCATAGGATAAATTTCCATTGTTATGCTGATGACGCACAGTCATATTTGTCCATTAAACCAATAAATCCAATCAGCTACTTAGACTACAAGCATGTCTTAAAGATATAAAAACCTGGATGACCCTTAATTTTCTCCTGTTGAACAGAGACAAAACTGAGGTTTTGGTTTTTGGACCTGAGCACCGTAGGAATGAATTTTTCAGTCTTTCTCCCTCCTTAGATGGCATTAATCTGTCCTTCAGCTGTAATGTTAAAAATCTTGGTGTTATTT
>NW_023628063.1:0-2334 GCF_014905685.2 Nematolebias whitei | reverse complement strand
ACTTTATGCAATAATATTAAGATTTCAGATCTACCGTTTATTAGCACTGTAGTGAACTAAGCCTCAGGTCAAATCTGGCCTTCCTGGGACAAGAACTGTATTTCATTGATATGAGTCCAGAAACACAAGATTAAGTTCATCCAGATACTTTCTAAGTGTCCTGCACTGATCAATTGAAAGAACACTCTCTTTTTTATTATCATTACTATTTTACAAATGTTTGATAATCAAAGTGTGTTTAATTCAAACCATTTTTAAAATGTTGAAGTGAACTACTCATTTTAATTCAACTGTGAAACAGTATTAGTGATTTTTAATCCTCATTCAAAGTGGAAATCAAATCGGAATGTGTTATGGAGTAATTCATGCATTTTCTGATCTTCTGTCTGAAATGAGCAAGTTGTGATGTCGGTCAAATGTCGGAGTCAAACGCAAAACAAGTTGTTGGAACGAACTGTCATGTTTTTAAATCCTCTCAGACGTAATATAGAGAAGCTGGCACCTGTTTTCCCCCAACTCGTCTAAACATTTCTCTCGTCTGTCTCTAAAACATTTCCAGTCTGTTCCAAAACATTTTTCTGTTTTTCTGACTTCTAGTGACCTCTTACGTCACAAAAACACACCCCTGATTAGCTATTTCAGCCAATCAGGAACTTCCCAAATGAACCGGAAATAGAACTCTTTAAATGTCGGCACTTCCTAGTTCAAACCAGTTCGTTCAGTCGAGAGCAGTCGAGCCCGGTCGAGTTCGTTTCGGAGAACAAACCGAACACAAGAAGTGCTGGGGAGAACAGGAGTTCCAGACATGATCCGGAGTTTGTCCGAGTCTCGTGGGAATTATGCAATCTTCCACATCTGAGTGGAACTTCTGAAGGACTCCACTCATGTGAGTCCACTCGTGAGGTGAACTGTTGTTGATGAAGTACCGCCACCACTCCGGACGGTTCTCTGCCATCCTACGGAGACGCTGGACCGGTAGCGTTAACTGGAACTCAGTATCCACTGATTCATCGTCAGAGAGGTAACGAGTCGAGTTTACTACCGAAGCGTACCGAGGAAAGCTGGGTTCGAATGGAGGGTGCCGTTCTGTTCAACACTTTCCCTCACACACCATCTCCCTCCCTCTAAACTTAATTTTCCCATCTTTAAAACTCTTCTGTCTGCCAGAAATCATTCCAGATATTTTCAGAAATGTCTGTTGTGAAGCAACGGAAAACCATGGCCGTATGGTTTTCCTGTTTGTAAAGCTGATTAATAAGCTGTTGTTGTTTTCAATTTTGCCAAATTAATGTAAATGTTTGATGTTAAACTTTGATTCTGTTAATAAATGACCACATTCATTTGATGGGTCAAAGAAAATTAACGCCTCACGTTACATTTTATTAAATTCAATGCACGATATTATTCAGTCCAGAAAAATGAATGAATCCGTTTAATTTATGAATATATCTCAGTATATGTTCATCTACAGCACAAATATAAAAAGACATGTTTGCTTTAAAAGCATCAGTATTAGCTCTTCTCTGACAGCATGGTGGGAGTATTTGAAAATGACAAAATCTTCACTACTCCCCTGTAGACATACACCCATCTGGAACAATCCTGACATCCTACAAGAAAATAATATGTTAAATTTCCCAGGTTGGAGAGTCAAGGGAATTGAACGTCTTGAACACATATATGAAGGTGTAGACTTTATTTCATTTAATAATTTAATAATACAATTTGGCATTGAAAAAAAATACTTCTTAGAATATCAACAAATTAAGTCTATCATAAAAAAGAAATTTAAGCTTAATAAAACTTTGTTAGAAACACCAATATGTGTGTTAGAGTTCTTTAATCTTAAATCCCCCAAATTATTATCTAAAATATACAAGAAATTGTCTAGAATCAATGACTCCATAATTCTACCTGTTGCAAAATGGGAGTCAGATTTATCAATCAATTTTGACCAAAACACCTGGTCTCAAATATTTTTAAAAACATTTAAAATGACTAGAATCTCCAACTTACAATTAATACAGTATAAAGTTCTTTATAGAGTACATTATACAGGTCAGCGAATGTTTAGGATGGGATTTACATCATCTAACATCTGCTCACAGTGCACAGGCAATATTCCTGATGATTATATCCATGCACTCTGGTTCTGCCCACCCGTTCAGAGGTTCTGGGTCCAGGTTTGTGAAGACTTGTCTAAATGTCTGAAATGTAATATTCCACTCTCTCCATCTGTTTGCTTATTGGCTATCTTGGAAGATGTTACCCTGGAAAAAAATACGTTGCATGATTTTCACTGCCTTATGCATCGCAAAGAAAACCATACTCCTG
>NW_023628062.1:0-2335 GCF_014905685.2 Nematolebias whitei | reverse complement strand
GAGGCAGACACAGGGGAAATACAAAAGAACAGTGTTTATTATTTACAGTGAGTTAAATCACATCCACAGGCTGCTGGTCAGAGGCTCCTGGAAAGAGGGACGACAGGTTATTAGCTGTCCAACGGGGAAGGCCCAAGTTGTTTGTTAAAAGAGTGTTTGTCCTTACAGTCCAACCCGAAGGGGAGAGCTGGTCCTTCAGTCCAAGGCGAGCGAGCAGCAGAGGGAAATCCACAAGAGTCCAAAAGGGGGACGAGGAAGGCTGGCACTGGAGGCAAAGAGGCACGAGGAATACCTGAGAGGCCTAGGAATCCAAATCCGGTCACGAGGGAATCCAAAGAGCACGAGGAACCAGGAAACATAAGAGGTGATATGCTCCAGCGTTGAGTCACACCGGACTGCAGCCTTAAGTAGATGGAGAGGCTCATCAGGCTAATGGCCGCCAGGTGTTGGTAATCAGCGGCCATCAGCAAGGCAGGCTGCAGGCAGTGGGACCCTTACAGTACCCCCCCCTCAAGAATCGCCACCTGGCGACCTGAGGCGCTTCTCGGGGTGGTCTCTGTAGAACCTGGAAATCAAACTGGGGTCAAGGATAAAGGACCTGGGGATCCATGACCTCTCCTCAGGACCGTACCCCTCCCAATCGACCAGGTATTGGAAACCCCTACCCCTGCGCCTCACGTCCAAGATGGAACGGACGGAGAACGCAGGGTGGTTGTCGATCAGGCGAGGCGGCGGAGGGAGGTCAGATGGAGGACACAGGGGACTGAGGGAGACAGGTTTCACTTGTGAAACGTGGAACGTGGGATGGATGTGCATGGCCCTGGGGAGCTGGAGGCGGACCGCAGAGGGGTTGATGATACGGGTGATGGGAAAAGGACCAATTAAGCGGGGGGCCAGTTTGCGAGGGGTGTCCCGCAGCTTAACGTCCTTGGTGGACAACCAAACTTGCTGGCCGACCTGGTAGGCGGGCGTCTCTGAACGGTGGCGGTCAGCAAACCGTTTTGCCTGGGCTGCGGTCCTAAGGAGGGCTGCTTTGGCCTGGCGCCAGATACGACGGCAACGCCTGAAGTGGTGCTGGACGGACGGGACCGAACAGTCAGTTTCAGAGTCAGGAAACAAGGGAGGGTGGTAGCCTAAGGAGGCTTCAAAGGGGGACATGCCGGTGGCAGAGGAGCGGAGGGAGTTATGTGCGTACTCCACCCAAACCAAGTGCTGGCTCCAGGACGAAGGGTTAGACTCGACCAGGCAACGCAGTGTGGACTCCAGCTCCTGATTGCAGCGCTCGGCTTGTCCGTTAGCCTGGGGATGGTAACCAGAAGTGAGGCTAACAGACGCCCCGAGCGACTTGCAAAAGGAGTGCCAGACCTGGGAGATGAACTGCGGGCCTCGGTCAGAGACAATGTCCGACGGGATCCCATGGAGCCTAAACACGTGGAGGGTGAGTAATTGGGCAGTCTCAAGGGCAGAGGGGAGCTTAGGGAGGGGAACAAAATGGGCGGCCTTTGAGAAGCGGTCAACCACCGTGAGGATGGTGGTGTTGCCGTCAGATGGTGGAAGGCCGGTAACAAAATCAAGGGCAATGTGGGACCAAGGGCGACTAGGGGTCGGGAGGGGGAGCAAAGGGCCAGCCGGGGGTTGAGTACCGGACTTGTTTCTGGCACAGACAGGGCAGGCAGAAACAAAGTCCTTGATGTCTGAATTCATGGAGGGCCACCAGAAATGGGTCTTGGTAAGGGAGAGCATGCGGTTGACTCCGGGGTGACAGGAAAGCTTATTAGTGTGAAGCCATTGGAGTACCTGAGACCGCACGCTGGAGGGGACGAAGAGAGTGCCGGGGGGACCACCACCAGGGTCTGGTTCGGAGAGGAGGGCCTGTTGGACGATGGCGGTGATGGGCCAAGAAAGAGAGCCCACAATGCAGGACGAAGGGATAATCGAATCAGAAGGCTCGGACGAGTCTGGTGGAGCAAACTGTCTGGACAGGGCGTCAGGTTTAATGTTCTTGGAGCCTGGGCGGAAGGTCAAAACAAAATTGAAACGATTAAAGAAAAGCGACCAATGGGCCTGACGGGGGGTCAGACGCTTGGCGTTCCGAAGGTAGATTAAGTTTTTATGGTCAGTCCAGATTAAAAAAGGTGTCTCAGTGCCTTCCAGCCTGTGCTGCCATTCCTCGAGAGCGAGTTTGACCGCCAAAAGCTCGCGGTTGCCCACATCGTAATTTCGCTCAGCTTGGGAAAGACGACGAGAGAAAAAGGCGCAGGGATGGACCTTGTTGTCCAGAGGAGACCGTTGAGAGAGGACCGCCCCAACCCCAGTGTCAGAGGCGTCCACTTCC
>NW_023628061.1:0-2335 GCF_014905685.2 Nematolebias whitei | reverse complement strand
ACCCGACCCCTTTGGCCCCTCCCACAGGTGGTGAGCCCATGGGAAGGGGGACCCATGTCTCCTCTTCGGGCTGTACCGGGCCAGGCTCCATGGGTAAAAGCCCAGCCACCAGGTGCTCGTCAGCGTGCCCCACCTCCAGGCCCGGCTCCAGAGTGGGGCCCCAGTGACCCACGTCCGTTGAACTTTTCCTTAATAAATGCACTCCAGTGGTCAAATCCGCTGCATTTCTCCTGGGCAACGAAATGCAGCTGATTTGATGTTTGCTCCAGGAGTTCCGGAGCGAGATAAAGGTGGCTTGGTATGGCAAGCCAAATGTCTCATTAATAGTGACTTTTACCAATTAATGAGACACTTGGCTTGCCATAACAGTTGAGCACCCTCTAGCGGCTGAAAATGGTAGTGTTCAGTGTTTTTCATGTCAGAATGAATGAAATCGTCAGATTTCAGCCAAAAATTGAGTTATAAATATGGGGAAAAAAAATAAATTGCTTTGCTATGTAAGTGGCAGGGCATACTAATTTATGCAAAAAGGTGCAACTTATACAGTGCAAAATATGGTAGCTACCTCCACTGTGTTCATGCGTGCTCATCTGCTCACACAGACTCATGTTCGTGCTGCTGTTCGATGTAATGTTTTTATGCTACTAGTGCTTAGTGTATATTTAGTTGATGTTTTTCTTAGTTCATATCTTAGATCTTATTACTGTTTTTCTTTTACATTTTATTGTTGGATGTAACTGGGACCATGCATACATAATTTCGTTCCACCACATGTACCATATGAGATGCGAGTGACAAATAAGTTTCTCTGACTCTGACACTAAGTTCAAATATTTGTATTTTGTTCAGAGTATGTGCTGTGAAGGACTCTCAACTACTACCATGTCAAACTTTAGCTCAATATTAGTGTGATTTTGAGCTATAGCAATTTTTTGTGTTTGCTAAGTTGGATTAGCTACAGTGGCCATCTTGAATTGATGTGATTCCAGAAGTTACTTAGTTGTAGATGCAATTGATTATTTGAACACAGGCCACCATAGATGAACAAAATGAGCATCACCAATTTAAACTAGCAACAAAACAACAATGTTTAACACTAACTGTGTGAGCAGATGGCCCTCCCGTGTGTGACTGGGCATTTTTAAACACTTGTTACTTCTTTGGCAAAAAAATACATTTTTTTTAGATTTTTTCCTTGCTCATTACCCTGCAGTCTCCATTTGTCTGTCCAGCAGTCTGAGCTCATGAACACTGTGGGCTGACAAACTGCCCGCTGCCAGCTGTGCTCTCTCCAGCTCCGTAACGCTCCACAACGCACCTCAGACCTCCTCCTTGTGATGGATGACTGCGCTGCAGAAGACAGGTACGTACTGCATCAAAGCATCTGAGCCTTCCTTGTAAGGCTGTTTGCTCGCTTTTGTGTTTGTTCACTTATCAGCTGTCTTTTTCCCCTGATGACAACTGAGGTAAACATGTTAAACTATTAAAATAAACAGGAACGATCCCTGCGTAGAGGAAGTTTGTGCAAAAGAACTGAGACACAGGGGAAAAAAATCCCCTCCCACAAATACCATCGTGAAAGAGAAGACGGAGAGGAAAAGAACGCCCATGAAATATTCATTGCTGATCTGCAGGAGGCGATTTGAAGAGGTTTAACCTTTTTCCCTCTCGGTGCCATGGGTTTTGCACCATCAGCACTGCGTCAGACTGCTGTTGCACCACAGAAGGATTCAAACTCGAAGGTCTTCGTATCGATGTGGGCCTTCAGGCACGTCAGCTCGGGTTGATTTGTTGAGGCAGCATTAGAGTGTCCCTCCACCCACCCCCCATACAGAATGTCCTGGGAAGTTCAGCAGTGACAATTGGGGGGGGGGGGGGGGGGGGGGGTTGATATTTACTGGATGAAGAACAAGTTGGCTCAGACTAACCAGAGTTCAAGCACTGGTCAGTGATGGTCAGTTCTCACAGAAAGGCTGTAATTGTTGAAATTAATCTTACAGTTCTTCTAAAACAAGAACTTCTGTGTTCCTTCTATTGTTTTTAGCTTATTAAAAAACAAAGTTCCTGCTCAACAGATGATTTAGCACCATTGTTTTAATGTCTGGTTAGGGTTTCTGTTTGATTGATGTGATTCTCACCGATAAATCCTCCGCTTTTCTCTCTGGCAGGTGGTAACGCTCCGTTCCATTTTCAATGACCGTAAAAACTGAGAGAGCAAACAGAAAACACCATCAGAGCCCAAATCTTTTCCAGATAAATCCTTTATTTTGTCTGAGGCGCATGGGAAATATCACAGATATTAGTGAAGCTATTTTTTTTTACTACTTCTGCAGGC